>NC_025993.2:150169176-150274176 GCF_000442705.2 Elaeis guineensis
TTTTCATTAGTAACTCTTCGATAAAATTTTGAAAACACATGAAAAGTTTCATCCTTATGTGCCAGAAAAAAATTCATATAAAACGAGAGAAATCATCAATAATTACAAAGCCATAATATTTTTTACTTAAACTAGTAGTTCTAGTGGGTCCAAATAAATCTATGTGCAATAATTCTAATGGCCTAGAAGTTGAAACAATATTTTTAGATTTGAATGGGACTTTTGTTTGTTTATCCAGTTGGCATGCATCACAAATTCTTACATTTTCAAAATTCAATTTAGATAAACCGGTAACCAATTTCTTTTTAATAAGTTTTGAAAGAGAATACATGCTAATATGTGCAAGCCTACAGTGCTAAAGCCAACTAGTCTCATTAATTTTGACATTCAAGGCTACTAGGCATTACAAGTTTATCTTGAAAAGATCATTCAAATCTACCATATAAACATTATCATGTCTATGCCCAATAAATTTAATGCCTTAATCATTGGGACTAGTTACTATGCAAAATGAAGATTCAAAAATAATTTTGTATCTTTTGTCACAGAATTGACTAATGCTCAATAGATTATGTTTCAAACAATCTACTAATAAAATATTTTTAATATACTTGGAGGGAGTGATACCAATGTTACCTATACCAATGATCTTTTTTTTGCTATTATCTCCAAAGATGACCATCCCTCCATCTTTTGCATCAAGTGTGATGAATTGGGATTCATCACTGATCATGTGTCTTGAGTACCCACTATCAAGATACCATTTTCGATTCGTTCCTTGGGATGCAAGACACACCTGCATGCAAAAATCAAATTTTCACTTTAGGTACCCAAGCTTTCTTGGGTCCTTTTTGGTTAGTCACAATGGTTCCTTTTGGAACCCATATTTTCTTCACATTAGAATTTTTAGATTTGTTAGAGAAACAAGTATAGGACTTATGTCCTACTTTATCACATTTAAAGCAAGTAATATTTGAAAATTTGTTGCTTGATGAGTTCACATAGATATTTTTTAGAAATTTTTATTTCTTTAAAGGATTGTAGCCAAGATCGATTTTATCATAAATGGCCTTTTAATTATCAAGTATCATTTGAAGTTTAGTTGAACTAAAAGTGAACTTTTTTACCATAGGTTTTAACTTAGCAATTTCATTTTTCAAGTTTAGATTTTCTTGTGTCAAGATCAATTTTTTATTTGAAATAATTTTATTTTTTTTAGTAAAGATTGATTCTTTAATTTTAATTTTTGTTCTTTATTTCTAACTTTTTTAGATTATCAACTAGATCATAAAATACTTCTTGAAGTTCTTCGAAAGTAAAGTCATCAGGAGTTTCAGCGTTTACCTCATTTTCATGCGCCATAAGGCACAAGTTGGCTTGCTTATATGAATCTTCTTCTTTGAAGCTTGACTCATCACTATCACTCCATGTAGCCACCATAACCTTTTTTTTGTACTTCTTGGGGCCCTTCTTAAGTTGTGGATATTCGGACCTAGTATCCCGACTTCTTACATTCATAACAAATAAAGAGTTGCTCCTTATCCTTCTCCTTGTTATGCTCCTCTTTTGTAGGTGGCCTCTTCCTCATCCCTTATTTTTTTTCTTAAAAATTTTTTAAACTTTCTAGTGATGAAGGCCATTTCTTCATCTTGCTCTTCATTTTCTGTTTCTTCGGATTTCTCATCGAGTTGAGTAGTGGACGTGAGGGCGATTGTCCTCTTCTTCTTGACATCTTTTTTTTGATGTTATTTCATGCTTAGCTCGTGTGTCATTAGCGATCCTAGAAGCTCCTCCAAGGGTAAAATATTCAGATCTTTGGCTTCTTGGATTGTGGTCACTTTGGCCTTCCTGTCCTTGATAAAGACCTAAGAATCTTTCTCACAAGACCGCTATTAGAGTAAGACTTACCAAGATTTTTTAGATCATTAATAATATCCATAAAATAAGTAAATATTTCAGTTATTGATTCATCATGCCTCATTTTAAAGAGTTCATATTTGTGCACAAGCATGTTAATTTTTGATTCCTTAACTTGATTAGTGCCTTCATGTGTTACTTCTAATCTATCCCATATTTGTTTAGCTGACATGCATGTTGAAATGCGATTAAACTCATTAGCATTTAAAGCACAATATAAAATATTCATAGCTTTAGTATTGAGTTGAGCCATTTTTTTGTCAACCTCATCCCATTCTCTTTCGGGTTTGGTTGATTCTACACCATCAATTATCTTAGTGGATGTGTGTGGTCCATTAACTATGATACTCTACATATCATAGTCAAGTTTCTAAATAAAAATTTTCATCCTAGCTTTTCAATAGGTATAGTTTGATCCAGTGAAAAGTGGAGGTTGGTTTGTGGACTGTCCCTCGCTAGTGAAGCACCAACTTGAGTTGCCATAGATCTTTAGCTCTTCGATGGTTATATCAAAGTAGGGCTAGAGCACCGAGCTCTGATACCACTTGTTGTCTAGCTATGCAACCCAAGAGGAGGGGGTGAATTGGATTTTTAAAATTTTAAAGTTAATTTAGAACTACGAAGATTAAATAACAATGAGTAGGATATATGTAGAGAGTGATTTAAGCAAAATGTAGAAATTAGATGCAAGAATGCAAGAAGATAAAGAAATTTAGAAAGAGAGTAAGTAAGCATAACACAAACAAACAAAATTTATAGTGATTCGGTGTCAATCTTGCACCTACATCCACTATCTAAGCTCTCACTTAAAAATTCAAATCTACTAAACCGTATTCAATTAAAAATATAACATCAGTACCTTCGACTCTAGCTATCTCAAGCTAGAACACTTGTTTCTCGAGTACAAGCCAACCCAATACAATCTGATTCAAAGTTCGGACCAACTTTTTTAAATTTTAGAATCCTTTCAAAACTAAAGATCAAGACAAAACAGAGTATGTGAGTTTATCATATGAAAATACAAATTTAGCTCTTTTAATAAGTAAATAAAATTTTAAATATACTTTACACAATAAGAAGGAAGCTTTTGTGATTTTTCTCAAGGTGGTTGAAGACTTGAATGAGCTCTTGAGGGATTGGTGAACTTGAATTGAAAGCTTCTTTTACTTGAAGAGATCTTTTTGCTTAGGACTAAAAAATGAATGCTTGAGTCTCTTCAATCTTACTTATTTTTTCTTCCTTTAAGTGCCTTTATAGCTTCAATAGATAGTAGAGAGAAATCTGGACTGAAATAGAGTCGTTGGAGATCATTAAAAGAGCATTAAATGCTGTCAAAAAAAGCTGAAAACTAACCGTTATGAAAGTTTCCATCACAGGAGATCGACTCATGAGGTCGACCTCTGTACAGGGGTTGACTCATGGAGTCGACCTCTGTGGTCCAGAACAGAAAATCACTGTTCTGTATCTTTGGCCTGCACAGCAACAGAGGTCGACTCATAAGGTCGATTCAATTCTTTAAACTCGAATTTCTCTCAACATATCTATCCAAAAAGTATAAAATTACCTCCAATAGATCACAAATCTTCTGTTCTTACTCTTGAGGCTTTCGAATCAGAACTTGATAAAATTATGATTTTGCACCTGAAATATAATAAATCTTTTTTCAAGTCAAAATCATTAGTAATCTCCTCAAATGTGTTATAATCATCAAAATCAATTCATGGAGCAACAGAAGATATCGAAGGTAATCTTCTCTCTCTATCTCCTTTAGGATCTATGTACGAGGAGTAGAAAAAAGAGTATAAGAGTCATATCTATAACTATAGCTTGGTTTTAGACTCCATCGGTGAGGTGAAGCTCCCTTGTTGTTTGGTGGTCGACTAGATTCGGTTGAAGCTCCATTCTTTTACTTCTTTTTCTAATCATTCTTTTCTGACTCGTGCCTATCAGAAGTGCTTTCCTTCATGCACACGTATTTATATGCACGCTCCAAAAGTTTGGGGTAGGTCTGGGGAAGTATTTTATCGGGCGATCAGGAGAATCTGGAGCTCTTGAGGCCCCTCTTCATGGCTGAGATAGCCATATCTTCATTGAGGTCCTGAACCTCAAATGTGGCTGCGTTGAATCGTACAATTAAATCTCTGAGTTTCTCTTCTTCCTACTGCTTGAGGGAGAAGAGGCTTTCAGACATTTGTGGCATCTTCCTGCTCGTGCTGAAATATGCCATGAATGATTGCTCCAGCTATCTGAAGGAGTGGATGCTTTCTGGCTGGAGCCCAGAGTACAAGGCTTGACAAGCTTTTCGAATGGTGGTCAGAAAGTCATGACATAGGAGGGCGTCAGTTGCTTTTTGGATCATCATAAGATCCTTGTAGCTCTCTAGGTGATCTACTGGATCGATGGAGCCGTTATATAGCTCTATCTGCGGCATCTTGAATGGAGTTGGAATTGGTTCATTCAAGATGCGTCGGGAGAAGGGTGGAATGGTGTGGATAGCAATGTCATTGAATGGCCCTTGGCCATCTATCTGGAGCTAGACGAGTTGGCATTTAAGATCCTTGTACTTACGTTTATAGTCATCAAATCGCTGCTGCTGAGAGAATGTAGGGGTGGAATCTCCTGAAGAACTGAAGGATGAAGAAGTCAAAGGTGCACATGATTTTTTTTCCTTCTTAATATTGTGGCGGAGAGAAAGAGAAGGAGACCACCGCTGGTGGTGGTCGGCACGATAAAAGTGCTGGGATGGTGGTGGCTCGATACGGCAGGAATGTCAAGCTGATCGCTATTTCGAGGATGGAGAAAGAGATCGTCGAGGGGCACGACGACTGTACCTAAATGGTATAGTATGCGGTGCCTGCTCTTTTGCCATCAGTTGCTGCTACTGTTGTGTTTGTTGCTACTGGAGACTATGGACTGTCTCCGTCAAGATTTTCACTTGCTGCCCTAATGCTGCGAGTTGTTGGACGTCCGTCATAACGACTGGACGTCCTCATAACGACTGGACGTGAAGGACTAGGCTCTGTCGTTGGAGGTAGAGGTGGGAGACCTTTCCGATGGAAAGACTGTCTGGCAGAGCTGGTGGAGTTATTTTGAGCTCTGATTTTTGTCATTATGATTGGAATCTCTCACCCCCTATCTGGTGCACCAATCTGTTGCGGTCATTTTCTGTTGCGCCTGTCGTCGGTGTGAGTTACTTGCAAAACAAATCCACCGACTGAAGTTGTGTCTGACGGAGATCCTTCGATGCTTAAGTCAGTGGAAAGTAGTCGAGTAGTAAATAATTTAGAATGACAGAATATAGCCCAGAAGTATCCTACCATCGTTATTTCTTTATTTTTTTTTATAGACAAAATATTGGTAACCGTCGGTAACGATTAGGCACGTGGGATTCCGCTTATTCCGACACTATGTGATCGTGGAATGGATAGTTAATACCCACTAATAATCATGGTACGCTGCCGTTACGCACCTTCTACGCTGGCGGATTTTGATATGCCAATTATGTGTCGGTGATCTTGGCATACCGACTATATATCTGTCCCGGATGTGCCGACTATACATCGGTCACACAGTCGATCAGGTCGTTGAGATAAATCATATCTGGGAGACAGTCGGGAGGCACCATATATTAGTCGATTGCCGATTGATAGTCGGCCATGCCTCATGAAGCCAATATTATGTCGAGTGATGAGCCTTATAATCGTTGTAGTCGAACTAAATTTTTTTGATAATCTGATTTAGATTATCCATCACTAGTTGCCGACACATAGTCGGAAAATCGGATGTGAATTGGGAGAAGCAAATCCAATTATCCCAACACATATCAGTATGATTTTGACTTGAAATGTAGAATAATAAATACAAGGCCATGCCCTAATAATGAACATCTAATAACTGGAATGCTTGATCTGGACTTCTTGGATTAGTGGTGAATTGATTTTGCCTAACAAAATTGATTTAGATATGCATGTTGGATGTGTAAGGAATCACATCAAATTAATAGTCAATTATGGTCTAGCCATGTGCTGAGATTAATTTCCTTTCAACCATAATTTTTGAGACTTGTGTGATCGTAGTTATGTAGCTAGGTGGTCCTCCATCTTGGTGGTTGCATAGGTTGTAGGGATAGCTCATACTTAACTATTCTTCTCCTTCTTCTTTTCTCTCCCCTCCCCTTGTTCTGTGATAATGATAGATAAAAAAATATAAGAGGATAAGTTGTATAATTGGAGATAACCATCTCCAAATATCATTAACATTCAAAACCATACTGAAGGTGGAATTTGAACTCAAGTCGTTCGATCCAACCACCCAAAACTTTACTAGCTTGATGAATCATCACTTTAACATACTTATAATCTTTTAGACATCATGGATCTCAGCATGTATATATTACTTCTTATTCATTCACAAGTATTTATTGAAGGAAGAGTATCAAATAATTGAAAGGCATTGCAAGTATTTTTAGGCTATATGCATTTTTGGATAATAATTTTGAATTATCATTTAAAACTGCATAGCTATCATGTAATAAAATGATCCACTTTAAATAATAATTGAAACTGATAAAAGCATATTATTTCGATGATGATCATAACCATGTTCATGCCATTAAAATTTCCAGAATGTTGCCACGAGCATGACAACAACAATAATAATAAAAATAATAATAATATGGAATGTCATTATGGTAAGATTTCCTCTAAAGATTGGTACGAGTGACTGGTCAAATCGTCTCTCTCAAATTCAATGCTCAAATTCCAAAATGTATTTCCTTGAGTACATGGCATGGGTAACTCTCATATCGAGCTCGTCATGATTGTTTGTGCCACCATTGTTTTCTTCAAGTTTTCTTTCTACCTAAGAAAATAACCACAAGCGAATGGCATCACACAATGAGCCCAGAAGGATGTTGCACCAACCCCTGACATATATATTCCTACGATCATTACAGCCAATCTTAGGTTAATGGAAACCAAACATTTAAAAGAAATGCTTGACTCCAAGATAAATCATATTGATTTGTAAAATGATCCATTATCACACATCATGACAAAATCTACATCATGATCCCAACCAATCTTAGGTTGACGGAGATTGAACATCAAGAAATGCTCGAATCCATGGTAAATCATGTTTGAGTGGTAAAATCAAGTTAAGCAGTAGTTGCACTTTTTCTACTAAATACCAGGGTAGAGGGCGATGAATTTGAAATCTCGTGGATAAAAATTTAGACGCCCATGGCTCGCGTCACTTCTCCTACCAGATTACCAGCATGATCTCACAACATCAAGAAAGAGACAAGTTTCTGCTCACATTGCCAGCAGATAAGATCACAGGATGCCCATCACAAGGCTCTTGTGCTATATTTATTTCATGTATGTAGTCATGTCGATGTACGCAGACGCTGATTTATTGACAGCATCATGCATACATTAACATACCCCTTGTTATACTCACCCGCGAGACACAATAGCAGCTCCCAGCCACCCACCCTCCCTCCGAGCCAACCAGTCCACACGCTGACGCCCGTCATCTCCGACGGAGACTCCACGGCGCGCTTCCAGGAGGTTTCTCGCCCTTTAACGCCGTTCTCATCCCAATCCCAATCTTACCACAATAATAATATAATAATATTATTAGAAAAAAAAAAAAACAACGCTACGTTTTGGCGGCAGGGGAAGGGGAAAAGAAAAAATGCGAGGGCGTTTTGGTCAATTTGGAGCGACCACAAAACTCGAAGAAAATTTTTAAAAGAAGGAAGGGAAAAGGAAAAGGCTAAGGGGTGGTAGAAGAAAGCAATCAAGTCGGTTTGTGGGGGCGAGAGTAAGCGAGCGAGAGAGAGAGAGAGAGAGAGAGAGGTGGAGAGGGATCAGGACTCCTGATCTCCTCTTAATATTTATCATTCTTCGAAGGAGAGGCCAGGAAGTGGACTCCATTCTTGTCGCCTAAATCTCTCTTCTCTCTCCCGTGCATTGCTCTCCCTTCCATCATCTATCTCGCCTTTCGTTCCTGTCGGCGATGAGAAAGGGGCGGGCAGCAGCGACCACGGCGACGGCGGTGGCGGCCGCGGGTGGAGCCGGATCGGTGAAGGAGGTGCGGTTCCGCGGCGTGAGGAAGCGGCCGTGGGGGCGGTTCGCGGCGGAGATCCGGGACCCCTGGAAGAAGGCTCGCGTCTGGCTCGGTACCTTCGACTCCGCCGAGGATGCCGCCCGCGCCTACGACACCGCCGCCCGTGCCCTCCGCGGCCCCAAGGCCAAGACCAACTTCCCCCTCGGCCCTGGCTCCTCCCTTCCCCCTGCCCTTCCTTTCCCCTCCTCCACTGCCGCCGCCGCTGCTGCCGGATTTCCCTTCCACCACCACCACAATCCAGACTCCCCTCCCGATCTTCTGCCGCCGCAGCGGCCGACGTCCAGCAGCCTGAGCAGCACCGTGGAGTCCTTCAGCGGGCCTCGGCTCTCGGCGCCGCCGCTCCCACTCCGGTCTAACTCCCACCTCCGGCGGCCGGCCAAGCCGCCGCCGCCCCCCCGCGTCCTCTCCGGCGACCAGGACTGCCACAGCGACTGCGGCTCCTCCTCCTCCGTCATCGACGATGGCGACATCGCCTCCGCCTGCCGGCAGCCGCTGCCGTTCGATCTGAACTTCCTCCCTCCCGCCGATGACGACTTCCACGCCACGGCTCTCCATCTCTGATGCTCGATCCCCGGCCGAGAAGGAAGAAAAAGAAAGAAAAGGAAAAAAAATAGAGCATGCTTCCTTTTCTTCTCTATCTCTTCTTCTCATAATTCCCTACAATCCTTTTTTTTTTTCTTTTTCTTTCCCTCTGATCATTTTGTATGGGGGTTTGGGACTTGGCTTTGGATAATGAAAGCTATTTAGATGGGTATAGGTTTCAGGATCGGATGGTGTTAAATCCGTTCTGGGGTTTGTCTCTGATCTCCTCCCTCCTCCTTTCTTCTTTGTAAAAAAAGGATATCTATCTAATTCGATGAATGAGAAAGAAAACTAAAACACCTATTTAAGTTTATTTTTTCCTCTTCCAACTTTCCTCCTCAGATCGTTACATGTTTTAGTTCAAATTCCACATATATTCGTTTGGATCTGATGTCTCTGTTAGCGGATTTCTTACTTTGTCAGATAAAAATCGAGTTTTTGAATCCCCGCAACATCAAAGTTGATGCATTGGATTCTCAAATCGAGATTTTTGGCCCCCTTGGGGAGATGGATTGGCCTATGAAGATAGAACGGCCAAAAGATTCTAACAGGGGCACCCCCAAACATACCCAGCTTTTGGCGTGCAAGAGACCGGAGAAAAAAAGAAAAGGGAAAAGCAAGCTTTTGGCATGGAAGAGACTAGAGAACGCATTGGGGAACTTGGGCTGTTTCGAAGCTAGTTCCGAATTCTTGATCCTGTTCTTTCCAGTTTGAGTAGCATCAAAGCTATTAGCTCCAACAACGTTAAATCTAGAGATTTTTGTTGCTTCTGGATTCCTGGTTGTACCACAAAATATATGCTCAAATGTACAGCAACGTAGATCAGAAACTTCATCAGAAAAAGGTCACCAAGTACTATGAGTGTAGGAAATGATGATGATCACGGGTTTACTTTGATTGCAATATGCCCTTCCACATGTTTTGTAGGAATTATAGGGTCTATTTTCGTTTTTTTTTTTCATTTTTTTTATCTTTCTTTTGGGATTCAGTATTAAAAGGCTTCAAGGTTGAACACATGCATTTTGATCCATATCTTATCCAGATCTAGGAGTTCACTAGGCTTTTCTGATAGATTTATTTTTCTTATAATAGTAAGCAACCATGGACTCATCTGTTAAGGGTTGGGTAATTTTGTTTGATTGCTGATGCTGAAGTACTAACAGGGGTTCATATTTCAGATCATCACAAATTGTTGACAGGCAACTGTTCTGATTAATATTTGGCTCCAATTAGGTATTTTACTTCAGATTATTTTTTTACCTACTGCTAGTTGACACTCTTGCAGTATTGTTTAGTTTAGAATGCCATTTTTTTTTTTCATAATTAAACCTGCTTCTTCCCCTCCTATTCGTTACATCCCTAGTCTAGTGTTCCGTTCTGCAGTTCTATCGAAGCCTTGGCACAGAGTTCACACTAGGTTGCTTGGATTGGGAATTTGATCCACTTCACGGAAGGTTAATGTGAGGTTGAGAAATTTTTTCATAATTAAACCCATTTTTATCCTGCTTATTGACATGCCAAGACTAGGCCCAGCTAATATTTGTTAATAGGTTAGCTCTCAGATTTCCGTTCTGCAATTCTATCGATGCCTTGGCTCTAAAAGTTCATAGTAGTTGCTTGTATTGAGAATTTGATCCAGTTCCTGGAAGGTTAATGTGAGGTTGAGTGTTTGTAAAAATATTCAAGAACTTCAATCAGTCAAACTTATTTTGGCAGCAAAATTTGTAATAACCTTGGCCAGAAAAGGTCTAGCCATGGGACTCTATTCTCTTTAAGAACCATATTTGAAGATTCAAATTGTAGTCTATTGCGAGAATGATGTATAACTTCAATTTGCCCACGAAAAAAACAAATATAGTTGCAAAAATTTGCATCCTCCTTTTTAAGTGGTTGTCTACCGGGGTATCACATATCAAGGCAGACTTGAGAGTCCTATGAGAGGCCTCCCCATCCTCACTGATGAAGTAATTTCGTGGAATAGCATTCCTGAAGTCTTACCAATTTCATCGTACAAGTAAGACTAACATTAATACAATATGTTATTTTATGTAAAACCATTTTTCTTTTTGGTAAAATGTACGACATTTTTCGAGTCCTGACAGCTTGAGTAACAATCCGGTGATCATCTAATCAAGACCAAGATCTCCATTAGTGGATTGGATGTCCAATAAAAAGACCATGACCACTATTTATGCTTTGGATTCTCTCCCCATTCTCCACTTTCAACATGGCATGGCAATCGATGCCTCGTGAGCATAGACATGCGCAGAACTTTTACCCGAAACTCATCCATCTCCCGTACATTTCAAGCATGGGAGAGCAGCAATTGGATCGGTAACAATGAATCAGTAAGAAGGGCAACATATATATGCATGCCCACTAATACGTCTGTGTAGTTTATAAGACGTTGGAGCAGGAGATGGAAGACGTTACGGAAATCAAATCAGAAAGGAGTCCGCACATTTCTTAAAACATACAAGTAGGAGATCGAAGAGACTGTAGAAATCAAAGCAGAAAAGGTTTTGAGGCAGATATTGGTGGAAACATCATTTCAACTTTCAAGTGAGTATTGGAAATGGCTCCGCAGAGTTTCTCTTGGAGACCTTGAAGTCATGACTCATGAGTTGCAATATATAAACATACATACATATGTATGTATGTATATTTGTATGTACACACACATAAAATCTCGTTCTAATCTTTCCTTGTTAGCTGCAATCTGTTCTTGTCGTTAGTGATATGAATTAGGACCAAGATCACCTAAGCACATGCAGTGCAGTGATTGCTCTCATGGCAGAAGGAATTGAAATTTTCAGTTCTTTGATTGGCCAAAGCATATGAGCTAGTTTTCCATAATATTTTAGTGGATTAAAATAAATGGCATCCAAATGCAATATTCCATGATCATTTGGTGAACACTTGGAGGAAGGAGGAAAACTGTGTGAGATTCCATTCAGGCTCCAATTTTGTCTCTCTAACCCCAGTTGGCAGGACAATATTGCTTGATAGTTATGGTTGCTAACATGGCAAGGTCTTGGACGGTACAAGGTATATCATAATTTGGTCTCAAAGCCCATTAAAGGAATGACTTGTTAATAGAGCACAACCACCCTCCTATAAAGTTCTCTGAACCAATTATTATTGTTATTATCAAGGAGAGTTCTAATCATGTGTCATAGATTCAAATCGTTAGGCCACACTGTGTACTCACTCCCAAGGTTGGGAATGGGGTCCATAGTATTGGATCTTTTTCCCAGATCATTTGCCCAATGGTGAGTTTGTTAAATTGAAATCCCTTTGCATTGCGAATTGCGGAGTTTCAATGGGCCAGATGAAGCCCAGCTCAATTGTTAGCATCAGGATCTGAACTCAACCCGGCCTGAAGCTGGCCCAAAATGACGATAACAGCTTTGAACAGTTCTAAATCATCGTTTTTCTAATAAGAAAGTTTCTTTGAGCAACTTACCACCATAATTGTAGACACTGTAATTTCTGCAACAGCTAGGAATTACGTGGATTCTTAGCTGGTGGAAAGAAAATGGAAATGAGAAAGTAAGATGTTATTACGTCAATTATCAAAGAAAGAACATGAAGCATCCATGTCACGGAACATTTATTTTGAGGGTATAAGATCAGGCTGCGAAGGCTGCATGGATCCAAAATGTGCTGTGAGTGGCCTCCTGCTTGCACCGGAAACTAATATTTCCAATACACAGCGGTCCTACAGCACATCCTGGAGAAAATCGATTAAATTATCAAGCTCACCAACTCTCACGAAACGTAAACTCGGCAAAAATGAAATTGAGAATCGGACCAGCGAAACCACTGGTAGATGGAAGTATGGAACATCAATAGCTTCCCATGCGTTTCTTGTTTTACGATTTTACTCTCAATCCAGATCATGCAAAGATAAGTGGCATCCAATAAAAGCAGTTACGGAGCACTCTATATTAAACTCATTAATTATTCTACATATACTTGTCACAACCTTCACATGAACTATTCAATATCACATTAAGCCCAGAGGCCCAAAGGACCTTACAACAACACAAACACCCTGAAAACAAGTGCATCCCACTCAACGTAGCTTTAATATGTCTTCTTCTGCATATGTCCCCGGACTGCTCCTCCGAACGTTCATACATACGACGTTATTTTAAGAGCCATACATATATATTTTAGCAGTCATACTCCATTTATGTAATACTGCAAGCCCATAGACACAGAGAAAAACAAACCAAAGTTAGAGTAACAAAAATAACACACCATACATCTTGCGTACAGTCCAACTAAAAGCATGAAGACGGTGCCATTATGTGCTGTGTAAGAGTATTCGAATATTGGAAGATGGAAAGGGAATGACGTACGGACCGGGTGCAGTCCACGTCGGGACTGATGGGGATGTTGAGGTTAACCTTGCAGGCGGGGAGGAGGTGTCTCGCACGCTCGGGCTTCACCCCGAGGGACGGCTCTGTCTGCTTCAAGCACCGGCACAGCGCGCGGCGCTCCTCCACGGTGGTCGCCATCCGGTTGAGCTCCTTTGCACTATTGCAGCATTGTGGGCTTGGCTCCGCCTTGCCCGATCCAACGAGGTAGGACCCGCAAGGGATCAGCGCATTCACTGCGTCTCCACACGACACCGCCGTCCCCGTCGACGCCGCCGACACCACCACCACCAGCAGCACCGCCGCCACGGCCCACGCGGTGCACCTCACGCTGTTGCTGGCCATCGGTTTCTTCTCCTTCACTCTATTCCGTCTGCTGCTGCTATTTGGAGGCTTTGCTACTTGATTGGCGAGGTTGATGATGGAGAGTGTAGATACAAGAGTTGAGGTCACGGCGGTTGGCGTCGGCTCTTAATGCAACCATCCGTTAAATTTGGACGCTAGCTGAATTAGGGAGCGCAACGGATGGGGCATGGGTTGGGTCGGTCAACATCATCAATACCCATTTCTGTTTTATAATTAAAAACCTTATATTCATATCTCTTCCGTGATCCCAAGACTGATCCGAGCAGACAAAATCAATTGGGTCAGATTCAGTAAGAACGTACCAATATTTTAAAATAATCATAATTTTTTTTAAAAAAATTAGATTAAAATGATAACGATCCAAACCTATTTTAAATATTTTACCAAAAATTTATATTTATCTTGAAGTTTAAACAGGCTAAATAAAATTACCTCATCTAGATCTAATTGAGTGGGATATCTAATGGGCCAACTACAATTGCAATCCTATAAGTTGAATTTGGCACTCATGGCATGCTCATGTTGGCTGCTAAGTTGCGCCATAGTTGATTGATAGAACCATTGGGATGCTAGATTAGGTTATGGTTTATTGATCGAATCGTTGGGCCACTATATTAAGTTATGGTCAATAGATGAAACAGTTGGGCAGATCTATCATATTTTTTTTTTGTGAAATTTTTTTGTGCATCATGGACAGTGCAAAACCGCGTGCACTACCTACGATGATTGGCTCACATACGGAATCGGAAGAAATTTTTTTTTTTACATATCGCACCTCAGCCCCGTATGTGAGTCAATCATCTCTGACGATGCACGCGTTCTGCACCGCCCACGATATATAAAAAATTTTCTTCTTTTTTATGATGGATAGATGAAAGTCTATTATGGTGCTATTACGGAGGTCGATTTTATTGCCCTTCTGTTGCCTCTCTAATGAAAAACATAATGACACTGGCTCTTGATTTCTTAATGAAAATCTGATGAATAATATCATTAGCATTTAAAAATATAAATACCACAAAGAGTGTTCTGATTCAATTTAAGGGAAAAAGCAAAGCAAATCTTATGAAATTAAGAGAATTGATCCTTATGATGTCAATAAATTAAACATGAAACTATGTAATTTTGAGTATCTACTTGATCTATCAGTATATGCATGCATACATACATACATATATTATATATATAGGGAGAGAGAGACACACACACGCACAACTCATTAAATACTAGTCTTTTTTTTCTCCAAGAAAAAAAAAAAGAAAAACCTAGTAGCCGTTACCTACTTGCCGTTTTAGATTATACAACTATTTGCAAGATATCGGTGGTTGATTTCCTAATCCTATATTAGTATATTCCCCTTGTATTTGGAAGTACCATGGCAAGCCTGGGCTCCTTAGCTAACCAACAGGATAGAATGTATCGGATTTCATGATCGTTGATTCATCAACTGTTAGGATTGTAGCAGTTCCACAGCTGATATAGCGTTTTTAAAGTTTGATGATATTTACGAAATAGTACAATCAATCCTCTCAACACGCACTGTTTTTCTTCTTTTAGAAGAAGAATTCTGATATGGCATATAAATCACTTTCCTATCATTGATTAACATGTGGCAAGTAATTTTATAAAGATTTAAATTCTGAGAAGTTACACCTTTACTGTTAAGAGAAATCCAAAAATGGAAGAATTATTATAGCAGATTTAATCCAAAATAAAGAAATGAATTGATTGCTCATAAAGAAAAAGTTATGTCTCAATCTTTAATTTTTATAATGAATCCTTCCTCCATATCTATATAAATAGGGCCAAGGGACTCCAAAAAGGAGAGACTTTGAAAAGAAAAAACTCTCATAACTCAAAGTTCTCTTGGTGAGAGGCTCATAAGCCCTCATCCATCATATTCTTTTCTTTTCTTAGTGCAGATCCATAGGTCATTAAAAATCCAAGGAGGCTGACAAAATCAAGAAGGAAGGCCAAGGAAGAAATTTGAGAAAGCTGACAAGATTGAGAAAGAAATCCGAGAAGGCTAACAAACCTGATAAGATGAAGAAAGAAGGTCGAAGAAGCTGAGAAAGTCAAAAAAGCTGAAAAGATCGAGAAAATCAAGAAGACCAAGAAAACTGATCAGACTGAGAAAGCCAAGGAAGCTGATAAGGTCGAAAAGAAGATCGAAAAAATTGAGAAGATCGAGGAAGTCGAAAAAGCTGAGGTAGCTAACAAGGCTAGAAGGATAAGGTCGAGAAAAAAGATCGAGGAAGCCGAGAAAGCCAAGAAAATCGAAGAAGCTAATAAAGCTGAGAAGAAGACCGAGAAAGCTGAGAAGGTTAAAAAAGCTGAGGAAGCTGACAAGACCGAGAAAGAAGACCGAGGAAGCTAAGAAGGCTGAAAAAGCTAAGAAAGCTGACAAGGCTGAGAAAGAAGGCCGAATAAGTCGACCTCATCAGATTCTAAAAAAGCCCAAATGAGCCGATCAGAACAAGATAACATTATATATTATAAGGCTATATTATATTCTCTTTATTCCTATTCTTTCAAAGCCTGATTTGACTTAAGCATCGGAGGATCCGGTTGGAGCCAATCCGATGAGCTTTTTTATTCTTTTGGTGTACAGATCCACGACTCTAAGATAAATCGTATTTCATCACCACAGATCAAACAATGCCCTCCAGATGATCCTAATCAGGTGGGATTTTGGCGGCAATAGTTTGACGCATCAGGTAGGAAGGTTGAACCTTCAACCCTCCAACTTTCGACAATCATTCTTTCTCTTTATGCCTTCCTATTACAGGAATGACATTTCATGTAAAGTAATAAAAGATCCACCCCAGACCACATCGAGTTATAACGAACTCAGAGCTACCCAATTGAAGTTGATCGTGGCTAACTAACAAAAACCTTTATGAATCGCTATTCGGTTTGGTTGGACGAAAACTGACATAATGACACATACGAGTTCCAGCTCGGATGATTCGACTTGGTTGGCTGAACACCGACCTAATAAAAGATACGAGCTTCGATTTGGGATAATTCAATTTGGTCGAATGAGACTCAACTTAATGAAAGGTATGAGCTCCAACTCTGACTCTGGTCAACCGACTATAAAGGGGCTAACTCTTTGGGGACCCCACATGGTCGCATGCAGGCTAAAAATGATGACGACATTGACTTGACAAGATTTGTTACCGAGGTTTAATTTACGATCAACTTCGAATATTTCAACTTCTGATCTACTTCAAATATTTTGACATTGGATATTTCAACTTCCAATCTACTTCAAATATTCTTTGGATACTTCGACTTCTGATCTACTTCAGATATTTTGACTTTCGATCTATTTTGGATATTTCGACTTCAAATACTTCGACTTTCAATCTACTTTGGATATTTCAACTTCCAATCAACTTCGAATATTCTTCGGATACTTCGACTTTTAATCTACTCTGGATATTTTGGATATCTCGACTTCTTGTTGACTACTTTTTTCATCCAAAGCAGTGAAATTGCTTCGGACTTGAAAGTGGGGGGTATATGATATGACATATAAATCACTTTCCTATCATTGATTGATACATGGCAGGCAATTTTATAAAGATTGAATTCTAAGCAGTTACACCTTTGCTATTAAGAAAAATCAAAAAACGGAAGGATTACTATGGCAGATTTAATCCAAAATAAAAAAAGAATTGATTACTCATAAAGAAAAAGTTATGTCTCAATCTTTGATTTCTATAACGGATCTTTCTTCCACACCTATATAAATAGAGCCAAGGGACTCCAAAAGAAAGAGATTTTGAAAGAGAAAAAGCTCCCATAACTCAAAGCTCTCTTGGTGAGAGGCTCATAAGCCCTCATCCATCATATTCTTTTCTTTCTTTAGTGCAGATCCACAGGTCATCAAAAATCCAAAGAGGCTTACAAAGCCGAAAAAAAAGATCACGGAGAAAATCCGAAAAGGCTAACAAGGTCGAGAAGGAAGGTCGAGGAGAAAATTTGAGAAGACTAACAAAGCTGATAAGGTTGAGAAAGAAAGTCGAGGAAGCTGAGAAGGTTGAGAAAAAATGCTTAGGAAGCTGAGAAGATCGAGAAAATCGAGAAGCTCGAGGAAGCTGACAAGGCTGAGAAAATCGAGAAAGCTGACAAGATCGAAAAAGAAGATCAAAAAAATTGAGAAGACCGAGGAAGCTGATAAGACTGAAAAAGCTGAAGAAGCTGATAAGGTCGAGAAAGAAGACCGATGAAGCTGATAAGATCGAGAAAAAGGTCGAAGAAGCTGAGAAGGCTGAAAAAATCGAAGAAGCTGACAAAATAGAAAAAAAAGACCGAGTAGGTCGTCCTCATCAGACTTTGAAAAAACCCAAATGAGCCGACTAGAACAGAATAACATTATATATCATAATACTTTATTATATTCTCTTTATTTCTATTCTTCCAAAGTCCGATCTAACTTAAGCATCGGAGGATCCAATCGGAGCCAATCCGATAAGTTTTTTCATTCTTTTGGTATACAGATTCACGACTTTAAGGTAGATCGTATTTCACCTCCATGGATCAAACAATACCCTCCATATGGTCCTAACTGGATCGGATTTTGGCAACAATAGATTATATTGTATTTGCTGAAATTGTTAAATTGTAATGGAACGTTCTTTTCAAAAGATTTTGTTAATTATATATGTATGGTTATCCTTTTATTCTTTATAGGTCAAAAAGTTGTTACAAATATTCTCATTTTATTTAAATCTATCATAAATATACCACATAACATTTATACCAAAATAAAAAGAACGGATATCAACGGCTGGGACTAAGTCTAACTCGCACTTGATATTTTATAGATATTCATATATGGTATTGCTTGGCTAAGATGTATGTGACCATATTATAATCTTTTAGGGCCTGCTTAGAACCATCATCAGATATCTTGACATCCGACTGAAAGCGAGAAAGATGGTGGCGCAGAGGCTGAAGAAGCGTGTGGGGTTTTTTTTTTTGTACAAAGGAAGCGTGTAGGGTTGGGAGAGGAGTTTAATAAATTTGGACAGACAAGCATTATCTAGTTCCAGAACTTTATGAATAAAAAGAAATCACCTCTGAGGAAGAATAGTTATCCCCAAAATTTTTAGATGGGAGGATGCGGTGTGCTAATTTTTGATGGTTTTTCCTTCCCATATGTCTTCTTTGAGATAAAGCATCCATCAGACCATTATCTTGTATTTGGTTGGGATCATAAAAGAATCCATCACTATTTGATTCAAAATTTTTTTAAAAAAATAGATGAAAATAAGGGATTATCCATCTATCATGGTCGACTATTGGAAGGATACAAAGGAGAATAGATGGAGCGTGCGAGGGATGGAGTTTTACGTAGACATAATTATCCTTCATTAATTTTTTTTGACAAAATTCTAATGGTTCTTCACTTTTATTGCTAACTCTTTTAATTTTAGTATATAATTTTCATAATTATAAGCAAATAACTAGTCTTATCTTTTATTTTTCTATTTATATTTATTATTTTTAATTAACTGTGTATTAAATTAATTAACTACTTATATTATTTATATAGTTAATGCATATTTTGTATAATTATAAATTATAAAGATCATAAGTCTAAATTAAATATGTGTATAAAATTAATTAACTATTTATATTATTCATATAATTAGTATAATTTTATATAATTATAAATTATAAAGATCATAACTCTATATATTATCCTATTTTTTTAATATAAATAAGTATTTAGATTGATAATAATAATATTTTTTATTAAATAATAATTTAATAAAAATATCATACAAATATCATCCATCATTCTTTTTGTTTCTTCGAAGAAAAAATTATTCTGATCCATCATTTCATATTCCATCGTCTTTCTCATCTATCTTTTATATCAAACAGAAGATTAGAGAATACGTAAATGAAATCCAACATTACCGTCAACACCATTAGGACTTGTTTGAATGTCTAGACCTAAAATTCTATGAGATTTCTGGATTGAGCTGGGACAACCAATTAAGTTAGACTAGATTTGGTCTATATTTACAAAAAAATGGAAGACTATTGGAGTGGGTTGGCCTGAATTCCATAGGGAGGTCATTTTTCACCCTATGGGATTTGGACCAGCCCGCTATCATGATTTTTTGGATTTTTATAAATATAGTCTTAGTCCAATTTAATTTAGCTTGGTTGCCCTGAGCTCAACTCATGAATCTCATAAAATTTTGGGTCGAGACAGAAAAAGAATAGTTTTTTTTTTTTTTTTCCTCCTGAACGGAATGTTGAAAGGAAGATTGGTCTCAACAAGGAAAATTCAGAACGTTTACTTTTTCTAAAAGAAAGAGAGAGGAATGTATCCAATATTGTATATTTCATTCCAGGATTTCACGCTCCGAGCCTTCCAAGACTTCCTATTGCAATAAACTTTTCTCGTCTTGCTGCTACTCGTCTGTTGGACTTGGACCTATCATCCGTCGGATAAACCATTCTGGCATCCACTTGAACATATAATGCATGGTCCCTTGCGTATTGAGCTGAAAAGCTCGTAGCTTTTGGTACCAGAGATTATATCATCTAAAGACAATTAGGTTGGTATCATCCGAAGTTGGAGTTATACAAGTTGCTACTTACCGTCCGGCGTCCCACCTTTTCTTTTCTTTTTCTCTCTCTCTTTTCTTTTTTTTTTTTTTTTTTTTTCTTTTTTTTTCTTTTTTTTTCTTTAACAAATAGAGGAAGCCTCCCGAATGATCTAGGCCTTTGGCCGCTTGCCCCTAGCCCGGGTCCCTCTCCTATGAGACTTCACTAACACGGCAGTTTAGGAATTAGGATAGGCTGAAGCCCGGTCAGTAAAGGCGGGATCGTACTTAAATCCCCTGGCTCTTTCAACTTGGTTCTCACTAAAATTCTAAAGGAACAGGACGTTGAAAAGATCATTTTAATTACTTTCTCGACAGCAATTAGTAATCTCGGAAGGTTTACATTTTCAATTAATAGCTTCAGTCTCAATCTTCGGCAAGAGATATGGGAGTCATTTTCCAGAATTTGGAGAAAATTGATGACAAAGAACAGACCAGAGATCTACAAACAAACAAAATCTTTGAGGAAAAATATCTAGTCCCTATGACAACTACAGCCTAAAAAATCAACAAATCTTCATATCTTTCCACCAGTGCTGCGCTCACTCATCATTAGATACTCGGCCCCAAGCAGCCCCCTCTCCTGCAACCAAATAATACGACTAAGTAAGAGTCCATAACCATTGGTTACTAAGCCTCGTGTGCATGTTAAGCGGTATATACTTTTTTTATATTATGAAAGAATACGACCAAATAATACGACTAATTAAGAGTCTGGTCCCCATGTATATTATGAAATGCAACATAATGATAAGCGGTATTTTTTTTTTTTGAGGAAAATGATCACAAGGTATTGACGAAAAAGAAAAAGGACAAGAACAAGAGGATAAGAAGAACGTATGATAGGAGATGTGTTGGCGTGGTGGACGTTGTTGGTTGGTGCCTTGTTGGTTGGCTCTCCCACGTCTTGCCTTTCTCTAATAAACATAAAATCCATCGAATGCCACTTTGTATGCTGGGTGTTGATCTTTTATTTTTTTATCTTTGATTTATATGCAGAGCGTTTGTAGCCCTTTCAAAGGGCCAGAAAGCTCAAAACCAGCACCTGCTGACTGCCTTCATATTTCTGGTTCTGCGCCATAGGAGCACTTGCTCTTTCGGATCACCATGGCTGTGAGTAGAACTTATCTTTGGCTTCTATTTCCACTGCTCTTTCTCTTATATTGCTTTGTTGTGTGATTGATCAGTTTATTTTGATGGCATCTTTTTGTTTCTAAGAAAGTTTTGCTCTCAGGTTGGGTTGTTTTTACTTGTTTTGGGTGTTTTCTTATTTATTACTGTGAATTGGTAAAGTGATTTTTTGATATGAAATTTTGACTGGGTCTTTGTTGTTTGATCTGGGCAATTCGGTTATGCTTTGGTATCTGTTTATGTGTGAAAAAGATAACCGTGTTTCTTGTTTAAGAGATTGACTCATGGAAGTCGTGGTCTTTGGCAAGTAAATCTGCTGTTATTTGTGTGTGTTTGTGGGTGATAGAGCTTCGTTTGAAATATAGATGCAATTTATTGTTTACTCCATGGAAATACGTAGCATCAGATTGATCATTATATACAGCACTTCCAAACAATCTGTAACTTAGTCGTAATCTTATTAATTTAAATCATTACAGCGAGCATGTCTCAGCTCGGATATTTTAAACTTCTAGGTGAACTCTGTGGTCTGTGGACGGTTCTGGGTTAGTAATAATTTTAGGTAGTTTGTTATGCTCAATCTTTGGCCAACCAGATTGGGATGTAGCTTTATGACAGCAGCGAAACTTAAAGCCAATAGCACAAGTATCATACTCAATTATCTGTGTTTTCAAAGCTTCTAGGCTTTTTTTTTTATTTAAATTTACTGGTCATTTTATCTTTTATGATTAAAAAAAGTATGCCATCCAATCTTCTATATTCTAACATGTAAAATCAGAAAAAAAAAAAAAAATTCATGGATTACAAAAAGGTAAAAAGAAATTTATGGCTGAATTCTTAATCAGTTGAAAATTTTCCAAACTATGAATACCTACAGATCAATGTCTGGCACAGCTAAAAAGTTCTAAATATTTCTGCGGATACAATACCCATCAGAAATCCCCCTTCTATTTGATTATATTCACCAGTGAATACACAAATTCTAATTGCTAGACTAAGAAGAATGAACACTCAATTAACAAAATTCATTTTTGAACCATGCTTTTAGTCTCCCTTCTGTCCCCTTTGCCATGTCAAATCTGAAGGGCCTAAAGCTAATTGTTGCTTCCCTTTTCCCACTTCTGCTCAGTTTATATTAATAATAGAACTTTTGGTTATATTCTGGTCCTACATGCATACATGGAGTAGACTAAGGGTATTCTGTTTATCTAGAATTTGTAAAGAATCTACAGAAAGATTTTGCCCTTTCAAATATATTGACATACACCCAACAGAGTTAAAAGATATACCATCCATAATTCCTTGAGAATCTCTGGTGAGGGTGATGACTGCCTGAAACCATTGACCGTTAGATGACCTAATGGAAAGATTAGATTAGAAGATGCATCGAGATCTGTTTTAAACCCCAAGAGCCACATCAGTCTTTTGCACCAAAAAGCTCTATTTCTATCTTTGAGTTTTGAGTTTACAAGTTGAAGGCCGGCAACTGTGATAGGCCACTTTGGAAAAATCTTACTAGGAATCTTGGTTGAAATTAGAAGATTATGGTGTTTGCTTGGTTGCTGATCACTTTGTTTGAAGAATGTGAAAAAGGAAAAATTAGTGAGGAGGACAAGACTTTTGTGCAGGAGACTTTCAGAGACAGGGTTATCTCTTTCTGCATTGCTGATTCTTTATACTTATGTGGACGCAAAGCATAATGTGAAGGTAAGTAATTTGCCATGAAGCATGAGATTTTTATGCACTGTTTAGAGGGTGAAAGATTCCTAAAAGCAAGCATACTGGATGCAAATGGCAGAATATTTTGAGTAAATCATTGTGCATATCTTATGAGTAAGAAAATTACTATGTTGCTTAACATAATTTCTAGGTAGATATTGATCTCTTATCCTATTTTTGCTTGTGACAAAAATGATACCAAATCAATGGAGAAAAGTGGAGAAGGTGATACTGTAGACAATAACTGGCTCTTGTGGGTGATAATGTAGAGGATGTCTTGCTTCAGTCTTTTTTGATAATTTTTTATGTATTAAATTTTTTAGTTGGGTTTCTTTCCATCCATCAGACTGGAGAATATGATGCATACTGTGGGTATCTGGGGCTTGAGGAGCTGAGTGGTCATACTTTGTGATTTTTGGGTTCCATATTCACCCCTTTGGTAGAAGAAATGTTGCTTTGTTCTTCTAATTCCCTGTTGCTTCTGGTTAAGAACTATCTATTTCAATATCTTAGAAAAAATGGTGAATATTAATGCAGTATGCAAGGGCAGAACCAGGAATAATCCCTCTGAGATAAGAGTGGTTGCACAAAATTTAGAAGCCTGTAGATTCATAAGAACTCCAATAGTAAGGCAAGAATTGAGAAATGAGAACTGACTTTAAAACTGGATGAGTTTGTTTCAAAACGTGCAAGTCTGTTAATCATTTTAATCCTTTTACAAGAAAATGAAACTAGAGAAAAAAGAGATAAGAATTTAAAAGGGTTAAATTCTGGAAAAGATATTGAGTGTTACCTCATAAAAAGAATTCATGTCTTCTCATGAAGCCACAACATTGAACATATGGAGAGATCGGATAAGAGCAAGACTTGATTTATTGTTGTAATTGAGAGAAAAGAGATCAATAGAAGCCTTGTTTAATGTGGGTGATTAAGAGAACAAGGGAGGTTTGGCATGCCTAGTTATGTATCTTGCGCAAGTTGTGTTTGTGGATGAGAGAAAAAAGGGTCGAAGGAGAGTGCAACTAGAAAAGATACATAAGAACCAAGTTCACCATACCGATGCATAATGCCCCATAGTGGGAATAATATACCGGGCTAGTATCATACCAAGACTCAGTATAGAGAGCATACCAAGTTTGGATATGCCAAAATGACCGAGCATATTGATATTGCGTTAGTATGGTACCGGTGTAGAGTCCAATACCGAGATTGAGGATCTTGCTTGAGACTATATGAGTATGGGTGCAACTTGGGGTTGGACTCAACCAAAAGCCACCTGCCCGACCCACTCATTCGATAGGGGTGGGTTGGGGTTTTATAAACTAATGTTGGGCTTGGACTTAAAAATCACAATAAGATCTTAAGTAGGTTGGCCTAAGGTTGAACTTTAACTCGACCCAAACCTGACCCTAACGCAACCCAATTAAAGTTTTTTCCCTATCTTAAAGTTTCTTTTTAACTCATCCAAACCCAATTAACATGACATAACCCAACTAACCGGACCTAACTTGGCTAATCCAATCCAACTTGAGTTTGACTTGTAATAGGGTTGGGTTGGGTTTGGCTAGGGAAATACCAACTTAAGGTCGGGTTGCATTGGGTTAGGGTTGATGGATTTAGAGGTTGGGCTGGGTCAAGATTTACCCTGACCCTGACCCAACCTGCTTGAGTGGCCCTACATGTGAGTGAGAATCATAGTATAAAAACTTAGCATAAGTAGTGATTTCTCCAATAATATCCAAGCAAAGATGGTTATTGATTTGAGAATAATAAACAATTACTGAACCACAACATTGAAAGGAAGCTATGATTGGGAATAAACATTAAAAAGATATAAAGTAATCGACAAATTTTGGAAGGGCCTCCTCCTTTGCCCTCGTTCCTTCTCTAGAGGCATGGTTTCTCTCCATATTTGTTCTCAAAAATGTATAAAATTTATGGGTCTTTAAGAAGGAATATAGGCTGTTTTAGCAGTCAACTGATTTTTGTTGTCTTTTATGGTGAGGCTCTGAATTGAGAAATCAAAAAAGAGAAGCTATTGAACTATATGGGACAATAAAATTTACATGAAGACAAAGCCATTGATGCCTTGATGTCTGAAACTAGGTTGATTGCAATCATGAGAAGAAGATCTAGATGTGCTCCTCTCCACCCATCTTGATTTTTCAAACCCAACTCCGAGTATTCTCGATAGGAAGGACCTCACAAGCACTCTTGGATGAGTTGGAGATTGAGTCCGTAAGGTATCTTTTTATAACATATCTCACCCATCAAAGGTAGTATCGAAGTCAATTATGAGATTATCTCGTTATGTAAAATTTAACTTTATCGCAACCACCATAAAATATATCTCATCACCATATCGGAGGCTTATCTTGAAAGAGTCCAAGTCAAATTAAAACAACTACAACAAATCCTAATATGTGTTAGAATGGGCCATATCCGGATGAGTTCAAATAGATAAGTTCCAACAGAAGCATCAAAGAAGCCAATACAGCAAATGGACCATTGGGGGTTTCATTTGCACAACAATGAACAAGGGAGGATAAAGAAGCTCATATACAATTGGCATATAGTAAGTTTTCTTCCCTTCCCTTAAAATAAAATGCGAAAGAAATGAATGGCAAGTTTCTAGTTAGTTTATGCTATAAAGTATCGGGGCATTATAAGTCAAAAAGCCAATCCTTCCATATACTTGGCATATGTATGTATGTATTCAAAATTTAAGAATCCGTTGAAGAGTAAATCTGGAAGGACTATATCCTAGGAGGAATACAAGTTATATTATTTAACAGCAAAATTTTGCTGAACCGGTGTAGATGGTATAGACACATGTAATGAAGGTTTGAGAAATGTTTGTGTAAGGAGAGTGTGGAATGTCAGGGAAAGGAGATAGGGACCTATCTATAAATGACTGAAGTTGTGATAAAAAAAAAAATAGAAATGCTTGTGGAGCTAGTGTTTAATTAAATAATTAACAAATAAGGATTCATTAATGTGGAAAATAAAGACATGGCTTGTTCTTTATGGTTGCCCCAATGTGTTCTGCTCTCCACAAGTTTTACAAGTCCCTTTTATTGTTTTCTTCTTTAACCATTCTGGTAGGAGTTTGAGTAATGGTCTAACTCCCATTTGAGATGGTTTAGGGCCTCCATAAGTTCTGCTTGGAGAACATACTAAGGTGGAACTGCAAAGCTACAAGATTGAAGCTATGTGCTTGCAATACAGCGATTTTTGCTGTGTTGTTGAGTAGATTGAGACTTCTTCCTGGAGAAAGTAAATGTTAAGAAGCCAAAGACTCCATTCTGATGCTATTTTTGGATAGAAACAAAGTGAGAGACTGAATTCTTTATTACTTGATATGTTCTAAAATGGTCCTAGCTAAATTTAAGTTCAGCTGTCCTTTATTTACACCAAGAAGGATTAGAAAGAGGACCTTAATTAAGTTATTAAAATAAATTTTTGATGTCTTTACAAACTAGGGGACCTATTTTGATGTGCATTTAATTTAGCTTTATGTCTTAAAATTGGTGGGCAGTTGCTGAAGTTATCTGCTACTTAGTTTTGCTTGTTAACACCTGCTGAAGTTATGTGCTTGTCTGTGTGACATTCAGGAAACCTGTAACCTGATTGCCCTGATTTTAGTCAAAAGAAATTCAAGATCTTACTGCTTCAAAAGGACCATTCCTTATGCCATATTTATCAAGTCAGGAAAGTAAATAAACAATTTGTAGGATATGTTCAGGTGTTCTGAATCCACTGTGAAGAAAAGTGCACATCTGAAGAAGACTACAAGTTGAAATTTTGAGTATTTCAGCTGGTATTCCGTGGACTTAGGCTTTATTTGGCTAAGCTTTTAGAGTGCCAGAAAGTATTTTCTAGCTCTCAGAAAGCACTTTGGAGTGATATAGTGATGTTTGGTAAAAATGTCGGGAAGCTGTTTTGTCTTTGCTAGAAAGCTGAAAATGTCTACTTAGGGAAAGCTGTATTTTGAAGCTTTCCCCAAAGTGCTTTCTGACTAATGTCAGAAATCTGTTTTGCTTTTTCCAAAGCACTTTATCAATATGGTTATCAACCAGCAAATAGCATTTTGTAAAAGCTCTACTGCCAACAACAAGCTCAAACAGAGCCTTAAGTACCTTTGATTGAATTAGACTTTTTGAGCTGGAATATTTGTCTAGCTAGGACAATATTGTATGCAGAAGCTGACAGTCACTCTCAAGCAGCAAGCTTATGAAAATTCAGATATCTAACTAGATGAATGCCATGGCAAGTTGGGATTGTCTAGATTGCTGATTAAGATTGGATATTAGCCTCCAACAATATTATGGGGGTTGATTGGCGACTAGACAAATGGTGGGTCTAGTACTTTGGAGAGAGGAATGCACACAGATAAGTTGAAAACTAACCCATCAGATGTAGCTGGAGATGCATCCTGCTGTATGTTATCTATATGGTCCCTCATGGTTATCATGTATGCTTCATCTTCATTACCCTTTTTTAATGTACATTAGATGTAAATTATTACATTGAAGAAGTTTGTTAAAAAGATCTAAATAAAGAAGTCTATAAAAGATGCGAAGATTTATAAAAGATGTGTTGTAGTGTGGAAGATATTAGAAGCAGATATTGACTCATCTAGAGAGACCTCTGGGAGGAAAAGGAAAGCAATAGTGCTAATTATTTTGTTGCAACTGTCTAATGGCTTATTAGACAGATGTTGATGTTTCACAATTCTTGTAATGTGAGAGCAATGGTATTCCTATTACGTTTACCAGTATTTTGCTTTAGCCATATTGTAGGTCTCTGAAATAGTGAAATAAATGGTGGCCATCCAAATTGATAGTCCCAACAGTTCATCATCTTCATTCTTCAAAATTCTTAGAAACCAACAATGAAATGTGAAAAATTTCAAACCCTTTTCGAAATTAACCAAATCAATTGGGACTAGGTCAAGATATATCATAGGAATATCAAAGCAGTCTCAGTTAGCCAGTGCCTGCCCAAAGAAGTTATTTCTTAGTTATATTGTTTTACTTTTACTAATGTCCATATGATCTCTAATTTGATTGCTCACCTTTTGTACTATTATATTCAAAAAAGTTAATATGGACCACATTGAAACTTCAGGAAAGTGATTACTGTTTAGCAGTTGCATGATTTCAACATTTGTTTTCATTTATTGATATTGAAGTTTGCCCTTACCACTTCAGTTAATTGTGAGTTCTGTGAGTACATTGACTGCACCGCTGCATATTTTATGCCGTGCAAACTTGGCACAAAATTAACGTCTCATGATAAATTCCTTTCATGGTAGGTAATGATTCTTAAATATTCAATGGTCCTCATCCAAGATTTCTGCATTAGTAGGATTTTTTCCCCCTCACCCCTGTCCCAATCTAGAGTAGCTAAGGACCCCCTTTTTTTTATTTTATAAGAAGCTGAGGACTTTTCAAAGCTTAAAGTGGTGGCCATTCTTATATATTGTTTATATCACATGTACAGCAACCTGCTCATGTACCGAAGTTTGGAAATTGGGATAGTGAAAACATTTCATATACTACATATTTTGAGACGGTGCGCAGAGACAAAGGTGATGGATCAAAGATTTTTAACCCAAATGATCCGGAAGAAAATCCACAAGCTTTCTATCCCAGGACAGTTGCTCAAGATCATCAACATAGTGAAAAACACCACAATGATACATCTACTGATTATCACGTGGTGAAACAACATCGCAGGAAACATCACAGGAGGGAAGATAGGGAATTTCACAGATATGTGGAAGCTCCACGACCCCATAGATCTCCTTTTCAGGGAGTCGATATGGATTCACACAGAAGTAGGAACCATGGAACCAGTGCCACAATGTCTAGCAGTGTTAAGAGAAACTCTGATAACTTGCTTCCACAACATCAACATCATCGCAGGACAAATAAGGACTTAGCTGAAGGTAGTCATGGCTTTTCACAACCACCACTGCATCAAGCTATACCAAAAGCAGGAAGCTCTCAAGAGAGTGCAGCTGTAAGTATTTGCTGTGGGTCATTTCTATATGTTTAGCAACTTTGTTACTGCAACTTGTGGATATTTTAGAAGGAGAAAATTTACATGATACATATAATTGGTAATATGATGTTTCAGACTACATAAAATTTATATGCTGCTCAAGCCTTTTTGCTGACTTTATTGTACTCTGTTGGAACAGCCACAACACAGAGCTCCATCAGTGCCAAGATTTGGTTCCTGGGATGAGACAGATCCCCAATCAGCTGAGAGTTTTTCGGTCATATTTAACAAAGTTAAAGAACAGAAGCAGATAGCTGCAACTAAATTGCCAACACCTCAACCTAAGATAATAACATATCCAGAAAGGCAGAAAAACTCCAGTCACACTTCCTCAAAATCAAAGGTATCTAATTTAGTTCCAAATAATTCTATAATACAGAATATAGGAGATATTAACCAAGACTAGTAAATTACAAGGAACATAGTACCTAAAGTTTCCAATTACATGACGTATTCCATTTGGTTCAGTTTCCTCTACCTTATCTCTGTCATCCTTTTGCAGATCTGTTGCTGCTTATTTCCTACTGCTGCAGAATGACCATCAACTGCAAGGGTGTTTGATTAATATTTTCTTACAAGCTTCTCATCCAAGTTTCAGACTGTACCCTTTCTACCTCACTCCTCCCATCAAAGCCAGTGGCATTTTGCCTCCCTTTCTATATATTTTTTTAAAAAAAATTGTTTGCTGCAGTGAGCATATACTTTGATTTGAAATCATTATCAAACAAGAGGATAGCATCCTTTGAGCAAGAGGGAACAAAGATCATAAGTTTTTCCCACCATCTATCTACTACTGACTCTGTTTGATTTATGAGGACCAGCTGCATCACCAAAAGTATCCCAAATGTACCTTACATGCCTTAGGCACAGTCGACACTGGTGGGAAATAGTTGGCATTTTGTTGAAGCCTGATGACCAGTATTGTACATTTTGTGATTTATTCTCGGATCATGCATGAGTTTTGGTGCCATTTGTCATGTTTCAAGGCATTAAATGATCTTCAAATTCATGGTAATAGCCCCTGCCAAATTTCATTCTGCACAGATGATGAGAAACGTAGGTTTTGGAGGATGATTCCAGATGCCATTGACATGGAATTGTGGAAAGGAAGGATTCGAAGGAAAGATGCCCCGAAAATGAACCTCCATCATCTGTAATCATTTAGTTCTATTGTTGTGGGTTATTCAAGAAAATGGAATTGTATAAGATGTGATGGTATGAAAGATACAAGAATAAGGAGGAAAACATTTGTAATCAGAATTCCAGGGGGAAATAAGCAATGAGTTCACTTCTTAAAGACAAGCGGTATTGTAAAATTTAGAATGTTATAACAATCTTATAAATGATCATCATCGCTTGATTGGATTGCAAAGTTCTAATGAAGTGGATGAGCATTGATGCTTTGGGCTAATCTGCTGGATTTGTGGATACAGGTACGTATCCCATTTGGGAAATATTTCTCTTGAGATTTTGTTGGTATAAGCCCATATCCATTGACCAACGAGAGTAAGCTTTTATAGGTTCATCAGGAGTCGGCCTGAGCTGGATCAGTTCTTTATAGTCTCTCGGAAGTTCGAGGATAGAGCTTGGCTTTTGCGAAAAAAAGAAAAACAGAAATTAAAGAAAAGGGATTAGGCCCGTCTGGTCATCCTTGCAGATCATATGATAACAGAACCATGTGGGTCCAATTTTTTATTTAACAAATTTAACATCCAATAACAATGATTAATATCAACATAACATTTTTCTTGCTTGAAGCATTGCAGTCAAAAACAGTGTAATAGGGTACTTTCTCTTTCTTTGTTGAGAGTGAAATCAATCTTCTTCTGAAAAGGGATAAACAGTTTGCGCGCTGATGAATGTTCTTTATAAGAGGAGTTCCTTACTTCTATTTCATACATTTGTTTATGGCTAATCATCCATGATTTGATGGTTCATTTAAGTGTTCAATACTTGCTTAGCATCAGCCAGTATACCGTGTATTGCACACTATTCTTACTCGACAAAATAGGTATTTTCAAAAACATTCTCAAACTTTCTCCTTTCTTCCTCTGGAGCACTATTATTATAGCTTTTCCATCATATAAAAGGTTTCCTTGTGCCACATGAATATTGGTACAATTGCATGGGGTCGGTCGAATCTAGACGTACCACATTAGTGATATATCAATAAAACTTGGTATCCCTTTGTTTGTTCTTATTTTCATACAACATGAAGGGAATATGGAAGAAAACCTACACATTTATAATTATTCAGGCTCAAATACTTAAAATACATCATTTGATACTCAAATCTACAACTCTTTGTTTGCTAAATAGATGGTGTGACTACTGGAATCAGTTTCTATTCACATTTTTAGCATAAGATGTATTTCATATTTTTGTTACTTGAGAGGTACATCATTTGATACTCAAATCTAGAATTCTTTGTTTGCTAAATAGATGGTGTGACTACTGGAATAAGTTTCTATTCACATTTTTAGCATAAGATGTATTTCATATTTTTTTTACTTGAGAGGGAGTCCCGTGTGGCTTGTCTGGTAAGGAAAGTGAAGGGTACCTCACGGGAGAGTCATGATTGGAATCGCAATGAATAGTAGGTCCACTAGTTTCTATTGCTCCGTGCTCTCTCGGTGGGGGCTTCACGCTTTTCCTCTCGAAGATGAGTGGCCTTTGCGAGAAATGCAAGGATGACAATTTACACCGATACCTGATGCCATGCAATTTTGGTTTAAGGCATGTTTTATCAACCCAAAGCAAAGACTGGTAATCCAACGGCCGCCCCAAACGTCATCGGGTTATTCACTAAAATACCCTCTTTTTTACTTATTTGATTTTTTTAGTTCCAGATATTTTAGATTTTATAAAGAATAATATTTTTATTCTTTATTTATATTATTGTTGAACATTTGATTTGTTTTGTCCTGCATATTGAAATTTTTATTAAATTCTAAAATTTAATATTATATGTTATTCATTTATTTTATACATATAATGGGAAAAAAATTTGCAGTTTTACCGGCATCAACCGATCCGGCTTACGGCACTGACACAAGAAGGACATGAGATTACTCAGATCTCTGAATGAGAAAAAACAGAAATTTGAGATTCCACAATTATAAAGTCATGCTAATTTTGTTATATACTTTGTACTAATGAATTTATTTTATCCATGGCGGACATGGGCAACTTAAAACCTCCAATTGATGGAAGGTTTGGATATACCATTAGTTGGATGGTCTATTATTCTATATCTCTGCTTTTTATGCAGGGAATCTTCTTTAGGAATTGCTAATGGTCTTGCCTATTTTTTCTGTCTGTAGAAAAATAAGCATTCACCAAATCGAAGTGGTCGAAATGTAGATGGTGTGGAATTTTTTTTTTTCATGGTGCTAATTGCTAAATATACTGCAATTGTCTGATTGTTTCTGTTGATAGATGCAAAAGCTCCTTAACCCCAACCACCATCACTGTCTCGCTGGTTTGCTCAAAATCATCAAAGAGTGTTTCCTGTCCGGTCCCTTATTGTTTCTTTCTTTCTTTTGTAGCATGTTATTTACCGGCGATCTTCATAACAGAGCCTTGTTGGGAACCTTTCATACTGTTAGGAGGTGCTTTACTGGACCTTCAAAGAGCTTTATGTTATTGGTTCTACATATCTTGCTCCTGATTGGATGTCCATGTGGATAACAGTATTTTATAAATACATAATCTATTATATCTATTATATATATATATAAAAATAGAGCAGCCACCTTAAGGCATCCTTGTTCGACATGTGGCTAAATAAAATGCATGACGCATGGCTAAAAACGTATTTTTTTTATGCAGAGGTGTTGCCCAAGAGCTCCGCAGGGTCCCAATCGTGAAAGTCAATGGAAGCAGGGGTTAGGGCTGGGGTAGAGACGGGGCCGGTGGTAGAGGAGGGGGGAGGATTTTGCCTTTGGAGAATCCTCTCAGACGGTGACGTCGGGTGGACAGTGGCGGAGAGTGTGAAGGTGGGGGGCTTCTTGGGGTTGGGCTCGCGGGCAGTGAAAGAGTGGTTGATGTTGGCGACGATCATCTTCCTAGATGACATCGGTAGTGGGGGAACGATCTTACTGGGCCTTTTGGATACCACACGTCCAAAAAATCATATGGGCGGAAGTGGATCATAGGAGCTGGGGTCGTCGCACATCATCTCGGAGTGCTGCCTGGGCTCGACGTGTTGACCGCCGTGCATCAGCAGTGGCGGCCATCGCCCATTATCATCGAAGCATCTCCCTCTCCGTCATCGTAAGTGTTCACTGAAGTGGCTTGAAAGGAACCGAGGCCATCGCGCGTTGTTTCCCGGAGCTCCATCTTTCTCTATCATTTGATCGATGGACCTCAAGTCGATGATGGACGGTCCCTGCGGTCCCTGGATGGAGGAAAGCCACTCATTCTTCCTCAACTAGATGGACGAGTCCTTCATCTGCCGAATGCTTGCCGGTGCGGACCTCCAAGCATCATGCTTCGCCTTGATAGCGCCATCGAGTCCACCCACGGCTTCCATGGCCCGTGGCGGAGCTGCGGCACCGGCTAGCCCGAGCAATCGCTGGCATTGGTGGAGTACTGTCTGCGCTCGACATGTCGACCGCCGTGCATTGGCAGCAGCGGCCGTCGCCCATCATCATCGAGAGCCTCTCCCTCTCCGTCGTCGTAAGTGTTCGCGGAAGTGGATCAAAAGGAACAGAGGCCGTCGCGCGTCATTTCCTGGAGCTCCATCTTTCTCTATCGTTCGATCGATGGACCTCAAGTCGATGATGGGCGGTCCTTACGGTCTCTGGATGGAGGAAAGCCACTCATTTTTCCTCAACTAGATGGAGGAGTCCTTCATTCGCCGAATGCTTGTCGATGCGGATCTTCAAGCATCGTGCTCCGCCCTGACAGCACCATTAAGTCCACCCGCGGCTTCCATGGCCCGTGGTGGAGCTATGGCGCCGGCTGGCCCGAGCAATCGCTAGCGTTGGTGGAGGAGCCAGGTAGGGCCTAGGATTCCACTATTCTTTTGATTGAAAATGAATTGCTGGCATGGTACAGCATTCCCGATGGAGAAGTGACCGAAGACCATCTGCTCGATCGCATCAGGATCCGATGATGTTGAGAAAAGATTAAAAAAAAATAATGAATTATAAAAATGACCTCAGATATTTTGAGTTCGTTCAGCGGCCTTTCGTTTTAGAAGAAGGGATTGTTAGGAATTGACGTTTGTTACAATAACCATAGACTACTTGCTTTCGAATCTGATAAAATATCCGCAACTCTTTTTGACATCTGCACTCAGTTGTTTGCAAAATATAATTCCATCATTTTGTGATTCTTTTGGGAGAGGAATGAGAAAGAGATAATATATACTTTCGATCTTTAATTTACGGGATGATGGAATTAATATTGATCGAAGATTGTTGAGAAAATTTAAAACTTTTGATGTCAAATAATTTTTAATCTTTTAGTCTTTTATTTTTTTCTACTCAAATATTTTTTTTTTTGCATATTTGATTATATTTTTTATAGCTTTTTGATGATTTTAAATGAATTTATCATGACATAGTAATAGCTGATTATGGACTTCTCATGAACTTTGCAACTGCTTATGATGAATAGTGAACGGCTTAACCCACAATGAATACTTATTTTTTAATTTTAATTTTTTAAAATTTAAACTGAATGGTACATCAATCCATCTACTACCCACCAGTAAATATAGGATGCTTAGCTCTCTTTGGATTGTCTAGCTCTCATAGAGTGTTGAAGATGAGGAGACTTGGATGTGCTGCAAACTTTGAACCAGACAAAATGATATATGTGTCTGAGTTTATATTTTTATTTAAAATATTTGATATCATCTATGATGTCTTTTATATTATATTAAATTTTTAATTTATAAAAATATTATTTAAAAAAATAATTACATATCGTGCATCGCACAGGATTCTAAGTTAGTTATTTTAAAAATATCAATTATTTTTTTTATTTTTTGATTATTTAGAGGGGATAAAAAAAATATTTTTTTTTTAAAAAAAATTAATCTTAAGTAGACTCCCCAATAGGATTTGAATCCAAACGAACTTCTGAAATAAGAACGAATTGATAAATCACTAATAATGGCAGTTTGACCAATGATATCTTGCATATCTTTTATATGTGCAATCTTTTTTGCAATTTCTGTACTTTTTCTGTACGGCATGGTCATGCTTTCATTACGAATAAATTGGTGGCTTATATTATGAGAATCTGGGAAAGTCTCTATTTCAGGATTCAAGCTTGGGTCATATCTTACAAGTTATCTCAATATCTTCATTCTACAACCAGGCTGCAGGCTATGCTGGCAAAATTTGCATTTGGAATTGGTCCTATCATGCTTACGGAAGATTATGATAGACTGCAGGAATCCAAAAACGTAATTAACGGCATAGTTCTAACAAGTGAATGTGCCAGTAAAAGAGATAATACTATTCATCTGTGTATGATTAAATGATACTTTCAAGTGCTTTCTAGCACTCGTGACTAGAAATATTAGATGCCATTAATCCATTCAGCAAACTGATTATACTCAAATATTGTGCAGAAAACAATTTGGGAACCGAGACGCTTATGGGATTATTCCGCAAAATGTAGTTAAATGAACCTATAGCAACAGCTTATAAGTTGACTACGTGCACAACTTAGGAAATATTTAATTGGGCGATTGGCATGAGGAACCATCCTATTGGCAATTTGGTGGTAGCTGGCAGGTTTGATAAGTTATGTTACGGTGACTCAATGGATCTGGAAGAACGATAACTGAAGACAATGACAAGGTCAAACAAATGATGGTCATGTTTATATCTCGTGTGAAGGTTGTCAAAAAATAAGGCATATACGAAGTTTTTAATTCAAATAAAATTTTAAATTTTACATATACATATGGCTTCTTTATGAAATTGTTTAAGATTTATTTGCTATATTATATTTTTATCTAAATAATTTTTTGTAAATTTGCTATAACTAACAAACTATTATGAATTTGGACTTTGGAAAACATGGGACTCCTATATAGAATTATAGAAATCCCATAACTCTTCCATCTCAAAGCTGAGTAATATTAGCATTCCTTTAATATGGTTTATATTTTAAATTTTTAATGAAGTAAGATTAGGTTTATTTTTGGAGTTTAAAAGTTGAAATTGAGCCACTTTCATATAGTTTAAGGACCAAGCTTTTAAACTTCATGGGATAAGTATCCTGATTTTTCTATGAAACAGGATGCTCCATTATCCAGTCTTATCTTGATGGTAGTCACAATCAAGAGTCCTACAAGTATCTTCTATATCTCTCCCATGCTTCTTTCCTTTCCTCTTCATTCTTTTCTTTTTCTTTCTTTTTTTTGTTCTTCTTTATTTACTTTCTTTCTTTCCTTACTTTTTTTCTTAATTTTCTTGCTTTCCTTTTTCTCCTTTTTTTTCTTTTTCTTATCCATTTATATACTTTTTTCTTTCTTTCTTTCTTCTCTCTTTCTTTTCTTCCTTTCTTTTTTTCTTGCCTCTTCTTTTCTCTTTCTTTTTTCTTCTCTCCTTTCACTTTTCTTTTTTTCATCTTTTCTTCATTTCTTTCTTTACTTTTTTCTTCTTTCTTCTTTTCTCCTATGAATGAGTTTCAGAGTCGTAACCCCATTTTAATCTTGTTTTCTCATAGGAACAGGCCGGGACAGCAGGGACCCCCATCTTTTCATCGAAAATTAAAACCTTATAAAGGACATCATTATGCAAAATCATTTTTTTAATATATCTATCCTATAATTTAATTGACTTGGAGATTCTGTGTTTAGCAGATTCTAGAGGAGTTCCATTTAGCAACAAGAGATTTTTTCGATGTCGTGCACTTCAAAGAGGTCCTAACTGGCTATGGTATTGACAGGTTTTCTGAATCCCAAGATGATACAGCCTGTAGATGATATATATGGAGATATGACATCCCAAAACTCTTGCAGAGAATCAGAAATCCTTATGATTGATGAAGGAGTTCATTTTTCCATGCAGGACACTCCTTCAAAATCCAACTGGCATCGAAGTATTTCACATGGATGATGTGTTACAAGAGTCATGTATAGTTTGGGACTGATTCTCGTTTGAATTTCAAATTTTCAAAAAACTATTGTTGTAAAGTTGATAATCAAAAAAACAAGTCCGAAGCAGCAAAAGAGGATATTAGATATGATAAGCATCTATAAAAATTTTTAGATAACATTCCTTTGTTCTATACATTGTAAATGCTGAGTGTAAGGTATATCTTGGTAATCTTTAAGAAAAATTATAAGAATACCTTATCAACTTTAGCTCAATTTTATTTACATTCTTGTACTTTAAAAATTATCAAACTAATCCTTTTAGCTATCGATATATTCCGATGTGATCCAGCTATTTATTTTAGTAATAAACGGTGTTAGATTTTTCTCTTAATAGATGAAAATACCCCTTATTCATGGATGGACTTAGAGGAGGAAGAAGATAAGAAGGGGGTGTTTGGTATGGGGTGATCCACTCAAGAACAAAGATGATGTGGATGGAGGTGATGAGATCACTATATTTGATTCTACCATGATGATTCTACGTGGCAGTGATCTTAAATCATCCTCAGTACTTCTCCAATCACCGTCCAAATAAAAAATCCACTCTTGAGCATGGATATCCAACATCACTCCATCACGGTGATTTTATACTAAAATACGTTAACTAAAATATTCTCCTGATCAAGAGATTTTGGAAAAAGAAAACCATCTTTTTCTTGCCATGATATTTTTTCACACGCATGGGCTGAGTAGTTGGGATGTCATCTCCACAGAAGAGAAGAAAATACTTGCCTTTCTTGCCATACTGATTGGAAAGAAGAAAAATTTATCAGATTTGTTTCTAAAATTTTTTCTGTCCCAATTCTTAATCCCAACTTTCAAAGCTTTATTGAAAAGGTGATTCGAAACGATAATTTTCCAATCATGATAATCTGAGGCTTTCTCTTTTTCCATATCTCCTCTATCATCTTTTTTCTTTCAATTTTTATGTTATCTCTTTCTTCTCCAACATATTAAAACATAAGATGTTATTTCGGGAGAATAAATAGCAGTACAAGTATTTAAGATTTTCTTGATCTCCGATTCATCTTTTCTTAAGAAAAATTCTAGTTTGTTTTATGTCTTCTTGTGGATTGAGCTTAGCAAAATGGATCTGGTGGTACATTATGTATGGATACATGCATGTTAGGGGTATCTTTGGTATTATATAGTCGGTGATCTTGATTTTTTATAACATATCAAACCAGTTATTTATACATATCCAGAGATCTTTAATCACTGTACTACGATCGACCAAACATAGTGATCTTAAATCACTAGGGATCAAATCACCTCTAGGATTTGGATCACCAGTGATCTTAGATTATCATGATAATTCTAGTTTGGTCACCAAACACTCTCAAAAAATGGATGAGGAGGAAGACGAGAAGGGACGTCGGTAAAGAATGGATTAGAGGAGGAGGAGGACAAGAAGAAAAAGAGGGTGGAGAGGAAGAAGAGGAGAAAAATTGGTTACCGATGGAAAAGGGTGAAAGAAGAAGGGGCCATCATGAAGGAGATGGCTTATAGGAAGGAGGTAGAGGGAGCCGTCATGGAGAAAAATAAATAAATAAAAGGAAGGAGAGAAGGAAGAATTTTTTGTCAGTAAGAAAGGACGGATGTAGAGGAGGTCATCTAAAGGGATAGGCTCATAGGTTGGCTTGGAGAAAAAAGGAGATGACACTATAAGAAAAGAAAGTTTTTATGATAAAATTATTTACAATAAAAAATTTTTCATCAGCAATAAGGGTATTTACGATGAAAAAATAAATTCATTACCAATAATAAATTATTTATGATAAAAATTTACTTTCATCACAAATAGTATCATATTAGCAACGAAAAAAATTCTATCGTAAATACTAGTTATTTACGATGATTATTTTTATCATAAATAATAAAATATTTATTTTAATTTTAAATTTTTAAATATTAGCGATAAAATTTTTTTATCATAAATAGTGGAGTATTTGTGACAAAAATTAACTTTTCATCACAAATACTCTACTATTTATGATAAAAATTTTTCATCGCTAATATATAAAAAATATAAAAAATTTTAAAAATTCAAAAAATTATAGATTATTAGCAATAAAAAAATTTTATCGTAAACAGTAGAGTATTTACGATAAAAAGTTACTTTCCATCATAAATACTCTACTATTTATGATGAAAAATTTTTATCACTAATATTAAAAAAATAAAAAATTTTAAAAATTCAAAAATTATAGATTATTAGTGATAAAAAATTTTCATCATAAATAGTAGAGTATTTATGATAGAAATTAATTTTTCATCACAAATACTCTACTATTTAGGATGAAAATTTTTCGTCGCTAATATATGAAAAAAATAAAAAATTTAAAAATTACAGATTATTAGTAATAAAAAATTTTCATCATAAATAGTGGAGTACTTACGATGAAAATTAATTTTTTATCATAAATATTCTATTATTTATGATAAAAAAATTTTATTGCTAATATATAAAAAAATAAAAAATTTAAAAAATTTAAAAAATATAGATTATTAGCGATGAAAAATTTTCATCATAAATTATAGAGTATTTATGATGAAAATTAGATTTTCATCATCAATACTCTACTATTTATGATAAAAATTTTTCATTACTAATACGTGAAAAAATTAAAAAATTTTAAAAATTTAAAAATTATATATTATTAATGATAAAAATTTTTATCGTAAATAGTAGAGTATTTACAATGAAAATTTAATTTTTATCACAAATACTTCACTATTTATGATAAAAATTTTTCATCACTAATATATGAAAAAAAATAAAAAATTTTAGAAATTTAAAAATTAAATATTTATTTATGATAAAAATATTATGTCATAAATAATTAAGTATTTATGATGAAAAGTTAATTTTTATCATAAATATAAATTATTTATAATGAAATATTTTCATCATTAATATTTAAAAAAAATAAAAAATTTTAAAATTTTAAAAATTTAAAAATTTTAGATTATTAGTGATGAAAATATTACATCATAAATAATTAAATATTTACGATAGAAACTGACGTTTCATCATAAATACTCTACTATTTATGATGAAAATTTTTCATCGTTAATATATAAAAAAAATAAAAAATTTTAAAAATTTAAAAATTACATATTATTAGCAATAAAATTTTTTTATCATAAATAGAGAAGTATTTACAACAAAAATCTTTTTTCTATCACAAATGCTATACTATTTACAATGAAAAATTTTAATCACTAATATTTGAAAAAAATAAAAAATTTTAAAAATTTAAAAATTTAGATTATTAGTGATGAAAATATTATGTCATAAATAATTGAGTATTTATGATAAAAATTGATATTTCATCGTAAATAATCTACTATTTATAATAAAAAAATTTTATCATTAATACATAAAAAAAATAAAAAAAAATAAAAATTATATATTATTAGAACAAAAATTTTTCATCATAAATAGTAAGTATTTACGATGAAAAGCTCCTTTCCGTCTCCAATACTCTACTATTTACGATAAAAAATTTTCATCACTAATATTTAAAAAAAATAAAAAATTTAAAAATTATAGATTATTTGTGACAAAAATCTTACATCATAAATAATTGAGTATTTATAATGAAAAATAACTTTTCATCGCAAAAACTCATCTATTTATGACAAAAATTTTCATCGCTAACATATAAAAAAATAAAAAATTTAAAAAATTTAAAAATTATAGATTATTAACAATGAAAAAAAAATTCATCATAAATAGTCAATTATTTGTGATAAAAATATTTTTATCATCAATATTTTTAAAAAATAAAAAATTTAAAAAATATAAAAATTATAATTATTTACGATGAAAATATTACATCATAAATAACTTAGTGCTTGCGATGAAAATATATTTTTCATCATAAATAGTCTATTATTTACGATGAAAAAAAATCAAAAGTTGATCATTATTTACGATAATATTTTTTGTCTCTAAGTTTCTCTGAATCTGTCTCATTGCTCAATTTTGCATAGGTTGTTGGTTCTATGGACTAACCAAAGGTCACAAAATACAAAGGCCTTGTATCTGCCTAAAAACATAGAAAGGAGATGATACTGGATCTTTATACCTTAAAACATGATCCATAAAAAATTTATTTATTTGGCACTTGATCTTTATATGCTAAAATATGATACTGGATCTCAATTATTTACAATAAAAAATTTTCATCACTAATACTTCATTATTTACGATGAAATAATTTCATCACTAATAATTAAAAAATTATAAATTTAAAAAAATAACTTTCAATACTAAAAAAATCATTCTCTTAGTATTCAGATTTTGTTGGATGATGCAACAAAATTTTTCACCCATAATCGAATCAACCATCTATAAGATCCAAGAGCAAACCGCCTCAGAAAATTAAATGTTAGGAATTTGATTCAGAGAAAATGTCAACTTTCAACTGTATAAAGAATAAAACTTTATCAACTGTTCAATAGACTAAAATGTGTCATTTACTTCTAAACTATATACGGAAGGCCTTTACTGGATCCTTCAGTATTATTTTTCAAGAGTATATTCATAGTCTTAATTGGTATGTGATGATTGTTTGTAGCAGATACTCTCTAACTAGCTGAACTCTTATTATTGCTATCCAGTTCAAAATTTATCCTAAGATTGACATACTCTTGAGCAGGTATTATCTTTTCTACTATATTCTTTTTGCGTCAGATCTCAAGAGTCTGAGCTACTCGCACATTAAATTTGAGTTTGGATGTCCATTCAAACCTTTCGATCAACTCATGACAGTGTTGCCATCAAAAAAATAAATCTAATTGGTTAAATTTTTTTAAATATAAATTATGTTTGATTGTTAGTTAATATCTGCAATATATCAACAAAAAAATAATTCTCATCTGACGGTACTGTGGGGAAAATCAGTGCAGGGGTAAAATGATAATTTTAAAACTTTTTCAAAATTACTATTTTACAGTAAAAATTATTAATTAATCTAATTAATTAATAAAAATTTATCTTACATTAGAATCTAAATATGACATATAGCATGCATGCATTTAAATTTGAAATTCAAATTTAAACAGTAAACACTTTACTGTAATGTGTTTAGAACACAATACCTTTGTGCGGGTAGTAGATCGCCGTAATCTGATCACCGTCGAGAGAGTCTGATCATCACGATGCAGCCACACAGTATGTCTGGCCTCTGTGGATTGTCCACATGAGGCTCTCGATCTGATCGACTCCTCACGAGTGCTAGCTCATTGTAGAGTCCTTTCGACGGTCGATGCTGATCGAACTCCTTCGATCGATGTCTATCGATTCTTTAAATACTCTAGATCATCAGCAGACGTGCTTCAGAGGATGTTGAAGATCTCTCTAAAATTTGGTGGGCTCACGACACTCGTAGCTCACCTTCTCACTTCCCGATCTCCAGGCTGAAACCCTGAAGAACTCACTGAAACCCTGCGCATACTTTTTCTTTCTTTTCTTTCTTTTTCTCTCGGAAGGATATAGACCTTCACCTTACACACAAGGATTCCTCACACCCAGATTTTCTCTCCAATTTTTTCTTTTACATGCCCCACTCTTCTCCTCCTTTTAAAATAATGTCAAACGTCTTATCCACGTGAGAGGATAAAGATGAGTAATTGCACATTTGAATTCAAATCAAATTTTGAATTCAAATAAAAATCAATTTATTCCTATCCACTAAGGGCATGAGAAGAGGAGGGCGTGGCTTAATTTGTGCATGAGTAATTTTATGAGAAATATTTTCTCGTGTAATAAATGAGACGTTAAAAGAGGATAAGGTCAAGGCGCTAAGATTGGTTGCTCATTTAAATTCAAACTTTGTTTTGAATTTGAATGGCCAACCAATCATCCTTATCCACTCATATGATGCATTAAAGTAGGACGTGAAGAAGGCTTTGCGTGAGGAAAAATTCATGAGAACTTCCTTCTCGTGAATTCAAAAGGGTGCAGTGGAAGTGAGGTAGCGCAGGGAGAATGGGTCAAGGTGGTTTCATTATTTAAACCAACCTAATTGAACCAAATAAGTTAGGCCCAATTAGACTAATTTAAACCCAACTAAATTAGGCTTAATTAGGCTCAATAAAATCTTAATCAAATCAAAAATTGATTAAGCCCAACCCTGATCAAATCAGGGATCAAACCATCTCGATGATTAGGTCAACTCTTAACCTAATCGGATCAAACCCAACTGAATCCAATTCAATTGGACTTGATTCAAAAATAATTACTCAATCAAATTGAGTTAATTAGCGATCAAATCACTAATTAAACCTCTCATAAATATTGAGTCCAAATCCGATTGATAATCGGGCATCAGAATTCATCGATATGTAATTCTGATCGAAGAGTCCCAAACCAGTGGGACTCTTGACCCCGGTACCCAAAATATGTGGGACTCATGATCAGAGAATCCTGATTCTCGATCATAGAGTTTCAGACACGTAGGACTCATAGTCTACGAGCATTAGGACTCTTCATCAGCCATCAGATCAGATATGGACCTCTAATGTGTATGACCTCGTAGGTTCGAACCTAAGCCGGTAGCACAGGAACTAATTTCTGTACTAATCGAAGTGACCATCTAGCAATGGTACCCGATGATCGGATAGGTCGAATGGTCGCAATCGCAACACTCAGAACCTACGTGAATATGATTACTGTATAATTCATCCTTTTGACCTTTGTGTTTAGGATGACTCAGGGTTAAACTGTCAACCCTGATTAGATCATCCGAATCGTGCTCAACTCAAATAGTCATGTGACTCCTCACAAAGACTACCCTGACCAAGGTTTTGCTAAATTGAAACACGACTGTACACAGCTCCTAAACTGGAGTGGTCAATCCCATCTTGACACACGCACCGACAAGTCAAGTACTTGACTACACCCAGTAGCCTTCCGTCATTGAATTAGAAATTCAGATAGTCCAGTGCCTAAGTGCAGTGAGTTGCTTGCAAGTCACCGTGACGGTCTCAGGTCAGAGGGATATTTATACCCATATTCCATCGGAGCAAATCTTGACAGCAGAAATAGCTCCGAAGTCGGTCACGTTCAGTGCAGATGTACCCTTACATCTCACCTGTATGTCATACCAGTGTCTCCACACTCATTGGTTAAGAGGACAACCAACCTATATGACACACAATGACCTATACTTGATAAATATTGTCGTCCTTGGTAACAACGTATCATTTGGTCGCGAACAGATTTAAGGACTAAACAACAAATCCTCCTTTGTCGAGTCTAAATAGTCCTAAGGACTTTACCACAATATAGGAGTTCATTAGAAGATGAAACATTTTATGATAAAAAATATCAAAATAATTTTTATTAATTCATAATTCATGTACATATACAAAAATGAGCACAACCGTCAACAGACTGACGATTGGCTTTGGGACACTATTTCCAACAATCTCCCACTTGGCCTAAAGCCAATCAGTGCAGTATCTAATACCCATCTTCGACTTGTAGTCGTCGAACTCCTTCACCGCAATGGCTTTAGTGAATGGGTCGACCAAGTTCTCCTTTCTATCGATCTTCTGAAGGTCGATGTCACCTCGATCCATAATTTTTCGGATGAGATGGTAGCGGCACAGAATATGCTTCGTCCGCTGGTGTGCCTTGGGTTCCTTCACCTGAGCAATGGCTCCAAAGCTGTCACAGTAGAGCAGAACTGGACCAACAAGGGAGGGTGCTACTCCGAGCTCGGTGATAAATTTTTTCAGTCACACCGCTTCTTTGGCAGCATCTGATGCAGCGACATACTCCACCTCGTAAACTGAATCAGCCACTATGTGTTACTTGAAACTCTTCCAACAGATAGCCCCACCATTAAGGGTAAAAATAAATTCCGACACACTTTTGCTGTCATCGTGATCAGAATGGAAACTAGAGTTTGTAAACCCTATAAGTCTCAAGTCCGATTCACCATAAACAAACCATCGATCCTTAGTATTTCTTAAACACTTCAGGATGGTTTTAACAACCTTCTAGTGATTCTCTCCTGGATCAGATTGGTATCTACTCACTACCCCTAGTGAGTATGCCACATCTGGTCGTGCACATGTCATGGCATACATGATAGATCCCACTGTCGAAGCATATAGAATCCTATCCATACGCTCTCTCTCTCTTGAGGTGTTGTCGGATAATCCCTCTTCGAGAGAGAAATTCCATGGCCTATCGGTAGAAAGCCTTTCTTGGAATTCTCCATGCTGAACCTCTTCAACATAGTATCTATGTACGTAGACTGAGATAAATCAAGCAACCTTTTAGATCTATCCCTATAGATCCTCATCCCTAGGATGTAGGAAGCTTCTCCCAAATCTTTCATGGAGAACTGTGACGATAGCCAAATCTTTATTCTCTGTAATGCAGGGACATCATTTTCGATTAAGAGAATATCATTCACATACAATACAAGAAATACCACTACTGGACCATTAGTCCATTTATAAATACAGGGCTCTTCTCCATTCTTAACGAAGCCATACGTCTTGATCGTCCTATCAAAACGTATGTTCCAACTCCGAAATGCCTGCTTAAGTCCATAAATGGACCTCTGTAGTCTACACACCTTAGACTCATCAGTGGATGTGAATCCTTCAGGTTGTATCATATACACCTCTTCATCCAGCTCTCCGTTTAGGAAAGCTGTCTTCACATCCATCTGCCAGATTTTATAGTCCAGATGGGCAGCTATCGCAAGCATAATCCGAATGGATTTGAGCATTGTCACAGGAGAAAATGTCTCATCATAGTCTATACCATAATGTTGACGATATCCCTTGGCAATCAGACGGACTTTATAGGTTTCCACCTTTTCGTCTGCGCCCCTCTTCCTCTTGAAGACCCACTTACACCCTATAGGTTTTACTCCTTCGGGTGGGTCAATCAATGTCCACACATCGTTGACCTTCATAGACTCCATTTCGGATTTCATGGCCTCTAGCCATTTCTCATAGTCAGTTCTCTGCATTGCATCCATGTAGGTGATCGGATCCTCATCATTTTCATCAAGTTCGATAGGATCGTCATCTCGGATCAAGAAACTATAGTATCTGTCCGGTTGACGTGGTACTCTACCATATCGCCTTATGGATGCTTGAATAATGGGCTTCGGATCTGATCTAATCAAATTCGATTCAAGTTCAGCAACTTGTGTCGATTTTTTTACCTGTCGAACTTCGTCAAGTTCGACCTTAGAGGCAACAGTCCCTTCACCAAGGAACTCTTTTTTCAAAAAGATTGCCTTAAGGCTGACAAACACCTTTTGCTCATCAGCCAGGTAGAAATAATATCCTTTGGTCTCTTTTGGGTATCCTATAAAATTATACTTGTCAGACCTAGGTCCTAGCTTGTCCGTAATTAAACGTTTAACATAAGACAGACACCTCCAAACCCTAAGGTGTGAGAGTACTGGCTTACATCCTATCCATATCTCATATGGCATTTTGGTTACAGACTTACTCAGAACTCTATTTAGAAGGTAACAAGCTGATTCGAGCGCATATCCCCAGAAGAAGATCGACAGACCAGTAAACCCCATCATGGATCGAACCATGTCTAACAAGGTCCGATTCCTCCTTTCAGATACACCATTATGCTGTGGTGTTCCAGGAGGAGTCTATTGAGAGAGAATCCCATTCTCCCCAAGATATGTCAGAAACTCATTGGAAAGATATTCACCTCCTCGATCAGATCGAAGAGTTTTAATACACTTTCCAGTTTGTTTTTCTACTTCATTTCGGAATAGTTTGAACATTTCAAACGACTCCGACTTATGCTTCATTAAATAGACATACCCATACCTCGATAAGTTGTCTGTGAAGGTTATGAAGTAGAAATATCCACCTCTTGCACTTGAGCTCATGGGTCCACATACATCAGAATGTACCAGACCCAAGAGTTCACTGGCTCGCTCACCTTTTCCAGTAAAAGGTGACTTGGTCATTTTACCAAGAAGACAGGACTCACGGGTTGGAAGTGATTCACAATCACCTACTTCAAAAATTCCTTCTTGAGCCAACCATTTATCTTGTTCTTATTGATATGACCTAGCCTACAGTGCCAAAGGTAGACTTCTGACATATTATCTATTCTAGGGTGTTTACCAGAGGTTTGAACCACATTAACAGGTTGTGATAGAAAGTAAATTCTATTATTAAGTTGTCCAACAAATATTGTAACACCATTCAAAATGATATTGCAAATATTTTTTTTTATTAAAAATTGATAACCGTACATGGCCAAAAGGCCTACAGAAATAATATTTAATAAAAAGCTTGACAATAGTAACATTCACTCAGAATTACATTTCGAGAATTGATTACAAGGTTCATGATTTCTAATGCTAGAACTGGAACTTTGCTTCCATCTCCAACGTTCAGGAACCTCTCACCTTCATCAAATCTCCTACTGACCTGCAGACCCTGCATCGAATTGAAAATATGATAAGGGCTTCCAATATCCAATACCCAGACAGTAGTATCACAAATGAAAAAGTTGCAAGGTGTTATCATATAAGTACCTTGCTTCTTCTTTGGCCTGTTCGGATCCAGTGAGGCAATGTATAGAGGACAGTTCCTCTTCTAGTGCCCCTGCTTCTTGCAAAAGAAGCACTCCGCCTGGCTCTGGTCAGGCTTGCGCTTCTTGGTCTAACCCTGTGCAGACGTCTCAGCATGCAGCTGCACCTTCTTATTCTTCTTCTTCTTGTTCTTCTTCCCTTTCTTAAAGGGTCGACGACCAGAAGAAGACCCTTCCACAACATTCACCGACTCCTTATGGAGCTGGTGGTCCTTCTCAAAGTTCTGCAGCAATCCCAACAAGCCGTGGTAGTTCACTGCAGGCTTTGTCATTCGAAAATGAGTAAGGAAGGGAAGGAAGGACTTGGGCAGAGAATTAAGGATCGCATCCTTACTGAGCTGCTCATACAGAAAAAAATCCAGTTTACTTAGGCGCTCAATCATTTCGATCATGTACAGTACATGATCAGTGACTGAGGCTCCATCCCTCATCTGAGCATTGAAAATGGCACAACTAGTTTTGTGTCTTTCAACATCATCAGGCGTGCCAAAAGAGTCGTTCAATATTTGAAGCATCTCCTGTGGCTGGGCGTTCTCGAACTTACGGCTGAACTCATCATTCATTGCCGCCAGCAATATGCACCAGACGGTGGTGCGATCGTTGAGCCACTTCTGGTAAGTATCTCAGATCCTCCCTCTAGCTTTCAGGGCTGGCTCTTCAGGTGTCGAATCCGTTACAATATAAAAGATCTGCTCATGCTCAAGGACGATTTTTAATTTTCAATACCAGCTATCGAAATTAGGTCCCATGAGCTTGTCATTATCTAATAATGACCGGAGCGATAGGGTAGTGGCCATAGCTGCATAAAGGACAACCAGACCTATATTAGTACATAAATTATTAATACTAAAGATTTGGACTTTAGTCTAAAGTTTCTTCCAGTATTTTTACGAATTGGTAGCCTCAACCTTCAATTCGAGGAATTACTTTAATTCCTTAGTGGGTACTAGAATCCACACAGACTACACACGAGCCCAACTTTGGTTGGTCAATCCATGTGCATCTATGGGTAGGTTCATAACCAGTTATTTCTCTAAACAACTTCTAGTAATTAATTTTACCCCAGAATCTAATCAGTAGGCTTTGGCCTCCACTGAAAAAATTTGGTTAGATCCAACCATTAAAATGATTTGATTTGGTGAATCGGACCAATAAATGATGAAGTCCGACTTTGGTCGGCCAACCTAACCACCATCAGAAAGACTCAAACCAAATTATCATACTATGAATGATAATTCAATTAGTCAATAAGCACCAGGCCTTTGAGCCTCCAATGATTATTAAACTAATGGACTCATTATCACTCACTTAATGGGAGGCTATGACTTAGTTATCAATATAACTTAATCATTTTTAGGACCTAATATTTTTTTTTTTTTGAAGATTTTATTAAAGAATAGATGAGAAGAAAAATATCCAGCCAATTTCAATCCTCCCACTGACTTCACCAAGTCAGATTAAAAAAGATTTACTTAAAGCTGGCATTAGGAGCACCTAAATCAGTCAAACTGATTTACCTAATGACATGGGTGAGCCTTAATCACCAAGTGATCTAATCAAAACCTAATTCACCAGGTTGGTCAGGTAAGTGAGATCAGTGGTGGGGATAAGCCATTAACTCGTCAGAGATCGAATCACTGCGAGTAGCTCCCGCTTAAAAATCACTGGTCAAACTGTCAAACTTACCTTAGACACCAACCGGTTCATTAGTTTTAATTTGATCAACTTAGTAAATAGGGTTCCACCGCGTAGCCATGAATTAAGTCCATCTTGGTCTAGTTAAAGACATGGACCCATTCAACTACAATTATTGGAGTTGAGTCTAGAGTATCCTTGACCTAATCTAATTCAACTTTTGATTAGATTTGACCAATTACTCTAAGTTAGTCCATTTCTTTAAGCTAACCTTAGGTCTAACCCAATTATGGACCTAATCCATCTAACCCATTGACCCACAAGTTTATGCAATTGTTTTAGGTCTTAATTCACAATTCTAGACCTACTAGACAATACTTAATTCTTTTAATTAAGTATTTGGGCTGATAGGTCAGGATTTGGTATTTCGAAAATAATTTTTAAATTTGAAAGGTTTTATTTTCTGTTCACCAAATATGTTGACTCATTTCACAAATAGATCAGCACATTTCATAAATAGTAATCCTATTACTAATTAAATAACAAAAAATAACTTAATCAAAAAAAAAATTATGAATATTCCTTTAGATCTAATCTAACACATTCATGATAAATTTCATAATTGAACCTTTACAATTAATTTCTTTCACTGCTTCATCTGCATGGGATATAATTGCAGCGGCACCCCTACCGCCATAGGAGACCCCATCGAATGGGAGGAGAGGGCCTTTAAACCTTACTTTTCTCCTATTACCGGATGGCCATGGCAACCAACCCAATTCGATTACTTGCTACTTGGATCAAGTATATCTAAATATACCAATTTCAAAATTTAAATTTTGAATTTCAAATTTCAAACAAATTTCAAATTTCAAATTTTAAATTTTTGAATTTCAAATTTTGAATTTCAAATTTTGAATTTTAAATTTAAAATTTCAACCAAATTTTAAATTTTAAATTTTGAATTTCAAATTTTTGAATTTTGAATTTCAAATTTCAAATTTGAAAATTTAAATTTTAAATTTTTAAATTTTGAATTTCGAACAACTTTCAAAATTTAAATTTTAAATTTTAAATTTTAAATTTTAAATTATAAACTTTTAGATTACAACTTAATCTATGCATGCAAATATATATATCATATCTAAGAACCCGCTCTGATACCATTAAGGAAAAATCAGTGTAGGGGTAAAATGGTAATTTTAAATTTTTTTCAAAATCATTATTTTACAGTAAAAATTATTAATTAATCTAATTAATTAATAAAAATTTATCCTACACTAGGATCTAAATATGATATATAGCATGCATGTATTTAAATTTGAAATTCAAATTTGAACAGTAAATACTTTACTGTAATGTGTTCAAAACACAATACCTTTGTGCGGGTAGTAGATCGCTGCAATCTGATCACCATCGAGAGAGTTTGATCATCATGATGCAACCACACAGTATGTCTGGCCTCTACGGATCGTCCACATGAAGCTCCCGATCTGATCAACTCCTCACGAGTACTAGCTCGTTGTAGAGCCCTTTCGACGGTTGATGCTGATCGAACTCTTTCGATCGATATCTACCGATTCTTTGGATGCTCCAAATCATCAACAAATATGCTTGAGAGGATGTTGAAGATCTTCCTAAAATTTGATGGGCTCACGACACTCGTAGCTCACCTTCTCACTTCCCGAACTCCAGGCTAAAACCCTGAAGAACTCACTGAAACCCTGCGCATACTTTTTCTTTCTTTTCTTTCTTTTTCTCTCGGAAGGATATAAACCTTCATCTTGCACACAAGAATTTCTCACGCCCAGATTTTCTCTCCAAAATTTTTTTTTTACACGCCCCACTCTTCTCCTCCTTTTAAAACAATGTCAAACGTCTTATCCACGTGAGAGGATAAAGATGAGTAATTGCACATTTGAATTCAAATCAAATTTTGAATTCAAATGGAAACTAATTTATTCCTATCCACTAAGGGCGTGAGAAGAGGAGGGCATGGCTTAATTTGTGCATGAGTGATTTCATGAGAAATATTTTCTCATGTAATAAATGGGGCATTAAAAGAGGATAAGGTCAAGGCGCTAAGATTGGTTGCTCATTCAAATTCAAACTTTGTTTTGAATTTGAATGGCCAACCAATCATCCTTATCCACTCATATGGCGCATTAAAGTAGGGTGTGAGGAGGGCTTTGCATGAGAAAAAATTTATGAGAACTTTCTTCTCGTGAATTCAAAAGGGCGTAGTGGAAGTGAGGTGACGCAAGGAGAATGGGTCAAAGTGGTTTCATTATTTAAACCAACCTAATTGAACCAAATAAGTTAGGCCCAATTAGACTAAGTTAAACCCAACTAAATTAGGCTTAATTAGGCTCAATAAAATTCTAATCAAATCAGGAATTGATTAAGCCTAACCCTTGATCAAATCAGGGACCAAACCATCTCGATGATTAGGTCAACTCTTAACCTAATCAGGTCAAACCCAACTGAATCTAATTCAATTGGACTTGATCCAAAAATAATTACTCAATCAAATTGAGTTAATTAGTGATCAAATTACTAATTAAATCTCTCATAAATATTGAGTCCAAATCCGATGGATAATCGGACATCAGAATTCATCGATATGTAATCCTAATCGAAGAGTCCCAAACCAGTGGGACTCTTGACCCCGGTATCCAAAATGTATGAGACTCGTGATCAGAGAATCCTGATTCTCGATCACAGAGTCTCAAACATGTAGGACTCATAGTCTACGAGCATTAGGACTCTTCATCAGCCATCAGATCAGATAGGAACCTCTAATGTGTGTGACCCCGCAGGTTCGAACCTAAGCCGGTAGCACAGGAACCAATTCCTGTACTAATCGAAGTGACCATCTAGCAATGGTATCCGACGATCGGATAGATCGAATGATTACAATCGCAACACTCAGAACCTACGTGAATATGGTTACTGTATAATTCATCCTTTTGACCTCTGTGTTTAGGACGACTCGGGGTTAAACTGTCAACCCTGATTAGATCATCCGAATCGTGCTCAACTCAAACAGTCCTGTGACTCCTCACAAAGACTACCCTGGCCAAGGTTTTGCTAAATTGAAACACGACTGTACACAGCTCCTAAACTGGAGTGGTCAATCCCATCTTGACACACATACTGACAAGTCAAGTACTTGACTACACCCAGCAGCCTTCCGTCACTGAATTAGAAATTCAGGTAGTCCAGTGCCTAAGTACAGTGAGTAGCTTGCAAGTCATCGTGGCGGTCTCAGGTCGGAGGGATATTTATACCCATATTTCATCGGAGCAAATCTTGACAGCAGAAATAGCTCCGGAGTCTGTCACATTCAGTGCAGATGTATCCTTACATCTCACCTGTATACCATACCAATGTCTCCACACTCATTGATTAAGAGGACAACCAACCTATATGGCACACAACGACCTATGCTTGATAAACATTGTCGTCCTTGGTAACAACGTATCATTTGGTTGCGAACAGATTTAAGGACTAAACAGCAAATCCTCCTTTGTCGAGTCTAAATAGTCCTAAGGACTTCACCACAACATAGGAGTTCATTAGAAGATGAAATATTTTATGATGAAAAATATCAAAATAATTTTTATTAATTCATAATTCACGTACATATACAAAAATGAGCACAACCGTCAACAGGCTGACGATTGGCTTTGGGACACTATTCCCAACAGGTACATGATTACATAATTATTTTGCATACATAATTTTTTTTAAAAAAATCATAAATTAACTATTTATATAATTTTTTTATTAATATTTTATTCTTCATCATGAATATCTTTTTAATGTCATTATTTGGTGTTAAATTTTTTGGATAGAAAATTTTCTTAGTGAGAAAAATCTAAAATTAAATTTTTATGAAACTGTTATTGGAGAATTTCTTTTGCAGAAATTATTTTCTATGAAAACTATATTTACATTGCTAATAAGATTATTAACGACTAAATTTAGTTTTCATCATAAATATTTTTTTTATAAAATTTTTTAAGAGAAAAAAATTTTTTAGTGGAGAATTTTTTATTTTTTGATAGAATTATTGGTGATGAAATTTTAATTTTCATTGCTAATAACATTATTGATGATGAATCTTTTTCATCGCTAATAATTTTTTATTTTTTAATAAAAATTATTAGTGATAAAAATTATTTTTTATTATTAATAAGATAGTTAACGATGAAATATTTTATTTTCATCATAAATAATTTTTTAAAAAATGAGGGTTTTTTTATGAAAATTATTAGCGACGAAAATTATTTTTTCGTCACTAATAACATAGTAAACGACAAAAAAAATTTTCATCGTAAATAATTTTTTGGTAGGAAAACTTTTTTAGTGAAAAACTTTTTTAGCAAAAAAATAGAGAAAATTATTTTTTTATGAAAATTATTAGCTACAAAAATTATTTTTCCATCGTTAATAACTTTATTAATGACAAAAATTTTTCATCACAAATAATTTTTTTTGTGGTAAATTTTTTTTTGAATTATTAATGATGAAAATTAGTTTCCATCGCTAATAACATTATTAGCAACGAAAAATTGCATTGCTGGTACTCCTACTTTCAATCAACATCAAATCGATGTCTCTTTGTGCGAAACCGCGCAAAACCTTTATCCCCCCTCTCTTCTTTCCCTGATCTCTCTCCCTCTCCTTGAGCTCTCCTCTCTCCGTGCTCTCCCCTCCGTCTCTTCCTATCGGCGAGCCCCTCTCCACCACCGCCATCCACCATCCACTGTCTGCTGACCGCATCGCCCGCTGTCTGCTGTCCGTCGGAGGTAAGGTTTTCAACCTTTTTTTTATGTGTTGATCAAGCTACCGGGGGGCGAAGCCATCTGCGGGGGGGTGCCATGGAACCATGGGGCCGGGGAGGGGTCAGCCAACGGGGGGGGGGGGCGAGATCCAAACGGGGGCTGGGCAGGATGGGGCCAGAGGGGGGGATGGGGCCGGAGAGGGGGTCGGCCAGCGGAGAGATTGTCGACTGACAGGGAGGTTGTCGGCCGGTAGGGAGGGGGTCTGGGGCGTAGGCACGTGGGATGGGGTGGGGGTCGGGATGGGGATGGGGCAATGAGCTCGGGGAGGGGGCGGCCGGCGGCGACGGAGACAGTGTCGGGGAGGCTGTCGCTGGTGGAGATGGGGCTGGGGAGGCGGCTGTTGGGGGAGGCGGCTGTCGGGGGATGGCAGCGGGGAGGGGTTTGCACGGTGGGGAGGGAGGAAGGGAAGAGAGAAAAAAAGGAGAAAAAAAATAAAAAAATAAAATATTAATTAAATATTTTATTATTTGATTAATCAAAATAAAATGTGAATCATGATTCGAATTAGATCGAGGTCAGGATATAGATCGAGATCTCGATTCAGATTGAGATCCAGATCGAGATCTGATCCGGACAGTGCAGGGTTTGTAACAGTACCAGCACCGTGGGAGCGGAGGTCGTGGGAGGTGGAGTTTGGACGGTGCGGGGTGATAGCACCAACGCCGGCATCGTGGGAGCGGGGAACGCGGGGGTCGAGTCCGGGCGGTATGGGGTATGTGACGATGCCGACATCGTGGGAGTAGGGGCCATGGGAGGTCGAGTCCGAAGCTCATTCAGAAAAAAATTATTTAGAAAAAAAAAATTTTAGATAAAAAATATTTTTTAAAAAAATAAACAATTATAAAGTAAAATTTAGGTAAAAAATATTTTAGAAAAAAGTAAAAAATTTTCGAGTCCTCGGGATTAAGTTTCGTGTTATTATTTTTCGTTAATATTATTTTGCATGCTCAACTGCTTATAGTTTATTTTATATTTGTTGCATAAATTTATTTAATATTTATTACATGTCCAATTACTTATAGTTTTCGTTATTATTATTTAATATTATATTTATTTATATGTCAAAAATTATAGATATGGTACAAGAGATAGATGACGACATTCGTATTCGCTGTCTACCTCAGAAGCTGAGGCACCTTCACCGATTTCTACTGCCACACCAATTCCGTCATCAGAAGATCCTGCACTGGCATGTCCCAGTGAGACGGGTTCGAACGAGATGGATTCAAGTGGTATTATTATTTTTTTTATATAATAAAATTTATTTTTTTATTTGGATAGCTATCATATTAATGATTTATTTATTATTATTTCAGATCAGTCTCTACTGGTAGTGAGGTGAGGGCAAGATCCATCGAAGAATCTTGCTCTAGAGCGTTGGAGATGTAAGCATCCGGGACAGCATCTCGATATCGAGATACCACCCGCTATACCAAGCTCATTAAGAGATGGTGCGAGCCGTGCAGATCGAGCTGGACATCATATACCACAACTATGCCCTTGTGATGCTTTTCGATTGATATCACATTGTACTGGTTCAGAGAGAAATTTTCTACACCCACTTATAGATAAAATAAATTATACTGTGAATATTTAATTAGTATGGTATTCTTCTAATAATTATTATTAGCAGGATATTTTTGATATTATTGATTTTGAGGTGGATCGTGTGCGACGAGCTATGGACGCTCATTTATCTTTGCATTTCAAGGATTATCACCACTGCATCCATTAGCATTGGTACCATATGATACAGGATCATGGAGAGGAGGCAGCACGGCAGTGGCCCTATGATAATATCATTATGGATGATTGGACTGTCTTTTACCGGCATTATGAGGATCCGACATATCAGGTTATATATCCAAATTTTTTTAGAGTTTAATTATTAAATTATTTATTTTTAAATTAAATTATTATCTATTAATTTGACTGATAACTATACAAAGAAGATGTATTCAGAATGTCATGAATTGAACAAGACAGACCGTACTGCATTGTAGGGGTTCGAGGTCGTTCGCTCGTCACATGGAGCAGATAGTAAGTAATTTTTAATTAGTATATAATTCTTTAGCTATTTAAAATTTTTTAAATTAATTATTCTCAAATTATAGAGAGATGCTGAGAGTGACGAGCTTCCTGATATGATCGATATCTACCAGCGGACCCACCAGCGACGATCAGAGGAGTGGACGACAAAGAGACAGGAGCTCTTTATAAATTTTTTTAATTATTTTTTTTATTCACAGTCTGATTTTTATTACAAAATTAAAATAGCTATAACTTTAATTTTCAGAATCGTATGACAGAAATGAGATCCCAATCTATCTCTGAGGGCTTGACTGCACCTAAAGATGATGATATTTATGATCAGATACTCGGTACGAGATTCTGTTATATTAGGAGTCTAGGGTATGGGATCACTGCTCCCTTATCCTCACGCTTGTCTAGGGCTGACATCCATGCTGCCTGCGATGTCCGACTGATGGAGGTGCAGAGGCAAGCTACTGAGGATCGACAGTGAGCTCATGAGTTGGCTGTACACGTCGACGAGCATCAATGGCTCCAAATCCAGATGATGGAGTGGATGGCGCAGATAGAGTGGACGATACAGCTGATGAGGCAGCAGCAAGTCGGTTTGAGCTCTTCCGAGCACTTCTCTTTCCCAGCTCGTTCTCCTTCTGCAGATGCCAACACTTGACGACCTCTTTATATAATTTTTTATTTTTATTTTAAATTTTTTATAATTTTAATTTAATATAATAAAATAATAAAATTTATTTATGAGTTTATTATGTAAATTTTTTTATTTTAATTTTTAATTTATAAAAAAATTAAAAATATAAATTAAAAATATATATTCATAAATTATTTTTTAAAAAATATTTATAAATTATTAGTGATGGAATTATTTTCGATGAAATATTGATCATCAAAATGATTTTACTATAATAAAAAATTGGTCGTAAATAAAATTTTTAATAAATTTAAAAATATTAAAATTTTATATTAAATTAATAGCGATGAAAATATTTTTATCAGTAATAAACACATTTGTGATGAAAAATTTTTGTCATCAATATTTTTATAAATTTGATTTTTATAAATATTTTTATTAAATTAATAGAGATGAAAATATTTTCATCGCTATTAAGCTATTATTTATTAGCGATGTTAAATTTTATCATAAATATTTTTTTATGACTAAAATTTTTTATCGTAGATAGTTTTCAAAAAAATAATTTTTTTTAATAATAAAAATTTTTCATCATAAATAAATAATTATTTATGATAAAAAAAATTTATCATAAAATATTATCAATGACGTAATTATTGACGATGAAATATTAGTGATGAAAATTTTATCGCTAATAACTATTAGCGATGAAAAATTTTCGTCGCTAATGATCTATTTTGTTGTAGTGACGAGAAGAAAGAGAATGAGAAGGAGGGGGAGGGGCAATCGGTAAAGAATAGGATGGAGGAAGAGGAAAAGGAGGAGAAGAGGATGGAGAGAAAGAAGATAGGGAAGGTAAGAAGGACCGGAGGCGGAGGCCACCATGGAGAAGAATGATTTATGGATGACTTGGAGGAGGAAGATATGAAAGAGAAATGGAAAGAGAAGAAGGAGAGGAGATAGAGGAATGGGTGGAGAAAGGGGAGGAGAAGAAATGAGAAGGGAGAAAGAGGAGGAAGGGGAGAAGGGGAAATGGATGAGAAGGAAGGAGAGAGGGAGAAAGAAGAGGAGGAAAAAGGGATGCCAGCGATGGACGAGAGGATCAATCGGATAGGAGGGAAGAGAGAGGAGGGAGAAGATGAAGAAATGTATATTATTATCATTTTAGAAAATTTTATTAATGGGGATAGATGGTTGGACCACATCAGAACATATCGATAATTAGAAGGATCAGTTTGATATTTTTTAAAATATAGAAGGTGTAAGTAAAATTAGATTAAAATTGAGAAGATGTTCCTGTAATTTTTTTTATTTTCATAAAGTTGTAATTGATCTGATAATATGTGAACACTCCCCAGGTGTGCTATATTGGAATTTGATAAGATCATCAATTTTTATGGCTGAAATTGTCCCCTTATATGGTAGATGCTGAAGACTACGAACGATAACTTGAACATTTTTACATACGGGAAGCATTCTTCATTTGAAAACTTCTTTGTGCACCGCAGGCAGTGTAGAAAATCAGACATGGAGAGTACCGCTTTGTGTGATTGGTTCACGTAGCTATCGCTTTTCAATGCACATTTAATACCTACAGTTCTATTTTTTCGTTTAAAAATTTTGTATGACGAAAATATCTCTACTCTTTGAAAAAAAATTATATCATCTTATGGCATATTATGACTTCCTACATGTAGGATATCATAATATGATCAAAAAATTATGACATCCTATCACATATTATGGCATCCTGCATCAAATTATGATTTTCTGCATGCAGGATGTCATAATATGGCTCAGGATATCGTAATATAGAAGGAGCATTTTTGTCCAACCACTTTTCAATGCCATTTAATGCCTGCAATTCTGCTTTTTTATTTGAAAATTTTGAATGATGAAAAATATCTCTACTTTTTGAAAAAAAATTATGACATCCTGTGGCATATTTTGACATCCTGCATCAAAATTATGACTTCCTGTATGCAGGATGTTATAATATGGATAAAAGATATCATAATTTTTTCAAAGAGCAGAGATATTTTTATTATTTAAAAATTTTAAATGAAAAAATAAAACTACAGACATTAAATGCACATTAGAAAGCGATGACTATGTAGATCAATCACATAAAATGATGCACTCCACATCAGATTTTCTACACCACCCATGCTACATAGAATTTTCTATTGGATAAATCATCCGACCCAGAGCATTTTTAGAACCCTAGGATATCGATCACAGTAGGTTCTCAAAAAATTAGGTAATTAACAATTAAGATAATTAATTATAATTTTTTTGTGTAACAGTGTCATCTGGGTTCAACAAAGTCAGAGCAAACCCAAAAATCACCTCCAATATCGTAGTTAGGATTCACTAAATCTTTGGTTCTTTTTTAGGGATGAGATATAACGCACATGGCAATTCGCATGGGACTAGCACTAAAGATTTGAAAATGAAAATTTAACATGGAATAGATACCGATGTATCCTTTTTATAAAATTATTGAAATATATTTAGTACATTATATTTTTAATCTGGATAGGTTTTGTTATAACTACTAATTCATGATTTGGGATGTGGAAATCTTATCATGCATATGGTTTGCTAAACCTTTGGATATATCAGATTCATCAAAATAGCAGGGGCATTTTCAAAGAGCAGGATGTCATAATATGTCACAGGATGTCATAATTTTTTTTCAAAAAGCAGAGATATTTTTGTTATTTAAAATTTTCAAACAAAAAAGTAAAATTGCAGGATTAAATGTGCATTAAAAAGGATGACTATGTGGATCAATCAAATAAAATGGTACGCTCCACGTCAGATTTTCTACACCGCCTGTGGTGCACAGAATTTCCTATTGGACAAATCATTCGGCCAGAGCATTCGGAGCCCTATGACATCGCTCACAGTAGGTTTCCAAAAAATTAGGTAATTAATAATTAAGATAATTAATTATAAAATTCTTGTGTAATAGTGTCATTTGGGTTCAACAAAGTCAGAGCAAACTCAAAAACCACCTCCGATATCAGAGTTAGAATTCACTAAATCTTTGGTTCTTTTTTAGGGACTAGATCACACATGCCAATTCACACGGGCTAGCACTAAAGATTTGAGAAATAAAAGTTTAACATGGAATAGATACCGATATATCTTTTTTTATAAAATTATTGAAATATATTTAGTACATTATATTTTTAATCTGGATAAATTTTGTTATAACTACTAATTCATGATTTGGGATGCAGAAATCTTATCATGCATATGGTTCGCTAAACCTTTGGATATATTAGATTCACCAAAATCCAACAATATTTTTTTTTTTGGATAGAAATCTAGCATAGTTTAAACATCCAAGAGAGAGATAACTAATGAGACTCATTAGAAAATTAAAAAATTTAAAAATTAAGATACTTTTCTGTAGTTTTAGGATTGCATCGGAGAAATCTCGCACCCTACTAGGGATAGACTTGACAAAACATTTTCCTGACAATGCGACGTGGAGCTTGGAATGACAAAATAGAGAAGAAAAATTCTTTGTGCATCGCGGAAGGTGTAGAAAATTTGACATAGAGTGCATCGTCTTATCCGATTGATCCACATAACCATCATTTTTCAATACAGATTTAATACCTACAGTTTTACTTTTTCGTTTGAAATTTTGAACGATGAAAATATCCTTACTCTTTGAAAAAAATTATAACATTCTGCATGAAACAATAAATTTTTTCTGTAAAATATCATAATATGATGTAGGACATCATAATATGTATAAGATGTCATAATTTTTTTCAAAGTACAAAATTATTTTCATCATTCAAAATTTTTAAATATAAAAATAAAGCTGTAGACATTAAATATATATTAAAAAATAATTTTAAAAATATTTTTTTTATATTATGATATTTTATATCAAATTATAATTTTTTATATATAAAAATTATAATATATTTAAAAATATTATAATATATTATAAAATATTATAATATATCATTAGATGCCATAATTTTTTTATAAAATATCTTAACATGATGTTCTACACTGCCTACGGTGGACAAAGAACTCTACCACATCCAACTTCGGTCGCTGGGCCGGCAACCAAGGTGACCTAATTGACTTCGGGGATCTAGAATGGAATATCCACATCCCAAAAAGCGTCATGATCCAAGAAGGGGCGAACCAACCGAGGCACATACCCCGTGATCATGGTACAGATCCGACGGCTGAAATCGACCTTTTTAAGGGGTTCGGAGTCGGGTCGGAACAGCATTTAACCCCTGGGGTACGGTTCATCTCTCTCCTCCCCGGCCGCCAGAGAGAGAGGGAAATGGAGGTGAAAGCGAGGAGACTGGAGGGCAAGGTTGCGATCGTGACGGCCTCGACCCAGGGGATCGGCTTCGCCATCGCTGAGCGCTTTGGCCTCGAGGGTGCTTCCGTCGTCGTCTCCTCTCGAAAGCAGGTCATTTCTCTCGTCTCCTCTCTTCTTCTTTCTGCGTATAATTTGTGGGGCGATTTATGCCATCTTCGGTTAATTATCTTTCTTATCTGTGGTTCTTGTTGTGGGCTAGCAGAAGAACGTGGATGAGGCGGTCCGGAAGCTCCAGTCGAAGGGAGTTGAGGTGACCGGGGTCGTCTGCCATGTCTCGAATCCCCAGCAAAGAAAGGACCTCATTGACAAGACCGTTCAGGTGATAGATCCCTTGTTCTTGGTTAATTCGCAAGAAAAAGGATCTTTTCCCCTCAAAGTTGTGATATTTTTGTTTAATTGATCTAAAAGGTGTGAACTTTCTTAGTTTTGGGAGGGCTTATGCTTTTCGGATTGCAAATTTGGGTAATTTTTGATGTTGGGGTTGTCGTAGTAGTCAAGCCTTCACTTGGTTCTTGCCTTTTGGGGTTTGTTAATAGTCATGCTTTTTTACGTGGTTCGATCTACACTCTCATCCACTGTAGTTGCTGATTATTCCGACTTGATAATGCTGGATCAAACTTCTCATAAGGTATGGTAATGAAATTCATGATTGCTTTCATCGCAGAAATATGGGCATATAGATATAGTTGTTTCCAATGCTGCTGCTAATCCAACAGTAGATGGCATATTGGATATGAAAGAATCAGTTCTTGATAAACTTTGGGAGATAAATGTGAAGGCTACAATCCTTCTGTTGCAGGTACCTCACATACTGGCAATGTTTTATTTTTAATTTTGCAGTCTTTATTCAAACTTTTTCTTGGATTTGTCTTGCAGGATGCTGCATCACATTTGCGTAAGGGATCATCGGTCATCCTTATATCGTCTATTGCAGGATATCATCCACAAGCATCACTGGCCATGTATGGCGTTACAAAGACAGCTCTTCTGGGACTGACAAAGGTATTTATCTTCTCACATGGGTGTTGCCTCTAGCTAATGTTATACTGCATCTTAAAATGATTATATACTAAATTCTGCAGTTTACCATCCAACTAATGATCGTCTCCCATAATAAAAACAAGGGCATATTATGCGGACCCTATGGAAGTAGTGTTATTAGCAAGTACTAAGTTATTTAAGTTATCATTAAACAAAAAAAATTTCCTGTTTTCCTATAAAGCATGTATGGTATACCTAACTTTCAGAAGACAATATTAGATATTCCATGCATTTAAAGTATGCTTGCTTGTGAAGCAGACAAATTCAGCCAGACCATATTGGTTGATTACATCATTTCAGTTTTCACTAAACGGTACCTATTGATATCCAATGTCTTCTATCCTCTTTGATGTTAAGTGTTTATTATAAGGGAATATTTTACTTGTTTTTTATTTTTTCAAACATATTATAGAAGTTCTAGTGCATGTATAAGAAGAAAATATTGGTAAATCTGACTGTCATGTGTAAGAGCTGGTAGACCATAGCTTCTATCTCCAATTCTTGCATTGCATTCCAAAGTTAAGTGGCTTTCTGAGAAATTGTATTCTCTGTCATGCCTTGAGATATGTTGATTTTGCACGTGGTAAACCTGTCTAAACACAAATTTCTTTATTCTTTTGACGAGTTTGATATTAGAGTATTATTAGATTTGTCAGATGAAAACAGAAATGGGTTACCGAGGATTTAATATGGTGGCTAGGTAGTGGAAAAATTGAGAGAAAGATTAGCACTCAGTCTATGGAGGTTTTACTGTAATTTTCCTCTTTAATCACAAACTTGGTGTGGATGGATTTGCCAGTCTATGTGAAGACTATTCCAATGGTAACATGCATAGAGTCATGCTAGAGGAGCTGTGCCCTAGTTACCTGAAGTAAGAGCAGTTGCAGTTACAGGTGTGGTAAAGAGGATTTCTTGAGAGTTAAAATAAGAAGCACTTAGGAAGTGAGTGTAGGGATGGCAAAATCGATCCGACCCGATGGGTATGCATCCTACCCAAACCCAGTCAAATCCGAAAAATAGGGTTTGACCGGGTTTGGGTAAAACTCGAAAACTGTAGCACGGGCATGGGTAGGGTATGGATAGTATCGTTTTTTATCCGAATCCGAATTCGAATCCGATCCGAACCTACAGGTATAGGTAATATCCGAACCCATATCCGAATCCATACCTGAAGATATATGTTTATAATTCTGTTTTGGTTGATAATATGCATAAAATTATTTTGATTGTTTATATGTTCTATGTTGAATTGTAATTCTTTTTTTATGTTTGATTTCTATAAATTTGGACTTATAAATTATGTTCTATGTTGAATTGGTAATTCTATTTTGGTTGATAATATACATAAAATTATTTTGATTATTTATTTTTTTGGGTATGGGATGGGTATGTGGTGGGTATGGGTTGGATATAGAGAAATGGATTATCCGTGGGTATCTCCGAACCCATTGAGTATGGGGATGGGTATCTCTTTTCTTATCCGATCGGATATCGGGTAGGGTTTGGATATAGGGTATTAAGTTCGGGTTTGGGGATGGGTAGTACAATATCCGACCCAAACCCTATCCGTTGCCATCCCTAAGTGAGTGTCAGGGCAAGTTTCTTGAGTTTTTCTAAAGTGTGTGCGCCACTATAGAAGTTTCATGAGGATTTCTCGAGAGTTGAAATAAGAAGCACTTAGGAAGTGAGTGCTGTGTGTGCCACCATAGAAGTTTCATGCTACTATAGCCTGTAGAAGGTGACCAGGCAAAGATGAGGTAAGATTTGTTACCTGAAGTAAGAGCAATTGCAGGCACACATGTGGTAAGAGGATTTCTCAAAACAGTTAAAATAAGAAGCACTTAGGAAGTGAGCACCAGAGCAAGTTTCTTGAGAGTTTTTAAAGTGGGTGTGCCACCATAGAAGTTTCATGCTACTATAACCTGCAGAAGGTGACAAGGCAAAGTTGAGGTACGATGTGCAGGATTAAGCAAGAAGCAACAGTTATTTTACTGTTAAAACCATTCCTAGATGAATGTACCTTTTTTTCTTAATACTGACTATGGAGAGCATGATTGGAATTGGAAGGCATTTTCTCATGACAACTGAAGAATTTTATCTATTAGCGTGGGTAAGTAAAGTGAATGTAAAGGTAAATTCTTGACATGATGTGGTTGAGTTTAATGAATAATCTCAAGGAGATGGACTTAATAAAGGCAAGAGGTTATTTTAGAGTTGGAAGAAGGGAAAATGTGATGTACTTGATCAATTGATGGAGAATAAGGATGTCATGTGCCTTGTTTATTGCATTCCTAATTATATTTCTGGTGGTTGTGGTTAAAGGTTCTAAATATTAAACAAGAAATAAGGCATTGATGTGCCCTAATATATTCCTATAACATTCTGCTTTTCCTTGAAAATATCCCATCTTAAGGGATGATTCTTAGCAGGTAAGAAGGCGGCATCAATAAACTAATTAAAATTTCTTTTTTCTTGCTTGTTGGTTTTGTAGTTTTGTGACTTGTAAGGTGTATTTTGGACCTTGTGCTACCAAATTTCCAAACTGGGCAATTACAGGGGCCAAGTAGACAATATGGCTACCTGGGTCATGGCCCTCAAAGTCTTTTCAAAAAGTAAGGCACCACAAGGAGATTTTAATGCACTTATGTGTGAATGGGATAAATATGATCTTGACTGTGAAATTTAAAAACAGGAGGTTGATTTGATAGCATTCTTCTAGTTTGTCTTTTTTGGGATATTTGATATCGTCCATACTAATTACTTATGCATGATCTTTATGCAGGGCTCCATATGTACTATTTTTCTTGACCAACTCCTATGCTTTTACTCATTTTTTTCTTTAAAGGTAGGAGTGGAAGCTATGCATGATGTCAACAGTTGGGAGTAATGGGGTCTCTATATTGAACTGGTGTCTTTATTCATGAAAGGGTTCTCTTAGACTCATCCTAAATTATCTACTTAGTTTTTGGTTAGCAGTCTCCTTTTTCTTCATTTGCTTTTTCTCTTGTACATACCTAAGCAGATCTGGAAATGAGCTAACCTTCTCTATGTAAGAACTCTTAGTAACAGTGATGTGCATGATATCAAATGCATCAAACACCCATAGGTTGGACCTGTATTGGTAGGTTACTAGCTTGGTATTGGTTTTGACTCACTGTTAGGTAACATTTTTATGTTTTTATCATTTTATTAAGCATCTCCTTCATTAAAATGTTTTAACATTATAAGTATGCTGAATCGTATTTGAATTATGCATTTGGCTGTTAGAAATAGTACAATTACATATTTTCCCTCATGAAAACTGTATCCATTATAGTAGATAAGCAGAGCCATATTTGCCTTTTTCTGCTGTCATATAATCTGCAATTCATTTGATCCCTTATCCTTGCTATCAATCTATTCAAAAATGATGGATATAGCAGTAGATAGCAATTTAGCTCATGCACACCCTTCTGCAGTATGTATTAGTATTTTTTTATATGTTCACTTTCAGGCCCTTGCAGCTGAGATGAGCCCAGACACACGTGTCAACTGTGTAGCTCCAGGATTTGTGCCCACACATTTTGCTGATTTCCTCACAAAAGATGAAACCCTTGTGAGTATTCTGAGCATAGATTTTTTTTCTCTCTCTTTTTTTTTTAAGGCTTGAGGTTGTGACACTATATGTGGTTTCTGTCCACACATTTACAGATGTTTAAAGAAATGCATGGATGATAAGTGCCTTAGTGGTTTCTAGATGATGGTTTAGAAAACCATTGTGATCCATTGTCTGCGCTAATCTTTTGCAAAAGTCTCATACTTGCAAATAATGGCTCAACATTTAGTGCAACGCTTTTGTTGAATGTATTTCAGAGTATATGCACAACTGAGAGTGAATGTTAAATAACCCAGTTTTAGCATCAATTCATAGCATAGAATCATTAGTCAGTTTCCCAAAAATATTTCTGCTTTTAATGCTAGTCTGCCATATGCTAAATGAGAAGTATATCTGCAGAGAAAAACACTTGAGGAACAATCTTTGCTTAAGAGGCTGGGGACAACAGAAGACATGGCTGCAGCTGCTGCCTTTCTAGCATCTGATGATGCATCATACATCTCTGGGGAAACCCTCGTGGTTGCTGGAGGAACGCCTTCAAGACTTTAATTCATCTGAAGCTCCAGCTTTGTTGTGATCAGTTATATTTGCTTTTCTTCAGACTTCCTTTTTTTAGTTTTTGAAAAAAGTTAAATCAACATTCGATATGCTAAAGTCTATCTAAGCAATGCCATTTCATGGGGTTTAAGTCACTGTCATTTACCTCTCCTAGCATATTTTGGACATGAAATTATAGTTAATCTTTTTAATTTCATTCACTTGTGCCTTGCATGGTTTTAGTTTATGACGCACAAGTAATACCATCCACACACATTTAGCCAAATTAGGTATTTCGAAGTTGCCTTATCAGTCCAACCCAGTGATTTTTTAGTATTGAGTTGCCTTGAGCTTCCCAAAGAACACTGCTCCACTCACCCGCTAATGATCATTGATCACTGCTCATTTCGCCTGAGATGTGGCTATTAGGGACTGGTGCCAAACCCTGTGATCCGAGTGGTATCTGTTAGGCTCCACCTGCGTTCAGCCAATCGTAAACTTCCACATCCCCTGTGAACTGAGTCGTGATTGATGGTGGGTGATTTTTAACCCTTTCCATTCTAAAATCCTTTAGAGCCCGTGCTTTCATGGATAAATATCATAAAAAAAATTAGTCAACTTTCTCGTGAATCAATTTATTGATATTTTTATATTTTTTTAGATAAATAAATTATTTTTTTATATATAATATTTATCCATAAAATGAAAAAAAATCTTATCCACTTGTGACGTGGCTAAATCATTTTTTCATTAAACAAAAAAATAATTTTTTTATTTCATTCCTAATATATCATTAATTTTATAATAATAATAATATATTATATTATTATAGATAATAATATGATATAATATAATACTAAAGTAATATAATATATTATAGTAATAAAATATATTATTATAATATTATATTATATCATATTATTATATATAATAATATAATATATTATATTATTATAATGGATTTTGCTACGATACTTCAAAAGGTATTTTAGTCTTTTTATTTTTTATATGTTTCTGACAGTTAGATTAAATATGGACTATTCGGATTTTAGTTGGAGTATCCATGTGCATGGCTGATGTGGTAGATATTTCAAAGATTAGATTATTTTATGTCACAATTAATTTTTTTTAAAAAAAATCTTTTTTTTTCTTCGTGGGCCACTGAAGGGGTGGGGGGCGATGGCAGCGGCGGCGGTGTGGAAAAGGTGCAAGTGCAACTGTGTGCATCGTGGGGGCGGATTTTTTTTTGGAGGGTGAAGGGGGTGGAGGGGGCGAGGATAGGGAGAAGCTACTGGTCGTGGTGGTGGGGGTGAGGGTGCGGAGAAGCTGCCTGCCATGGGGGCAAGGGTATGGCCACAAACCATCGAGGGGGGTGGACATGGAGAAGCTGCCAGCTGTAGGGGGTGCGAAAAAGCTAGCGACTGCGGGGGTGGGGGGATGGTCATGAGCCGTCGGGGGAGGAGGGGTGGAGAAGTCACGGGCCATGCCGAGTGGTGCGGAGAAACCGCAGACCATCGAAGGGGTAGTAGCATGGAGAAGCTATAGGCCACCGAGGGATGGTAGTATAGAGAGAGAGGGAAAGAAAGGAGGAGCCACAAATAGACAGAGAGTGTAGGAGCCGCAGTTGATGTCTGTGGAGGGCGGCGGATGTGGAGAAGGCACAAAAAAAGAGAGGAAGAAGAAAGAAAAAATAATAAAATATTATTTTTTAAATATAATAAAATATAAAAAAATAATAATATATAATATCTTAAATATTTTTCATAATAAAATAATATAAAAGAGCATTGTAGTAAAATCTTATTATATTATATTATATTATTATATGTGGTAATATTTATATGATAAAGGGTATTATAGAAAATATGGATGGATGTTAGTAACTTATTCAGAAAACTAATAAGACAAAAGAACATGGGTGACAGATTTCTGAGCCATTTTTCAATGTATAAAAGAGGATGAATAAATTATTTTTTTATCAAAATATTATTGAAGAAATATTTATCTCAAAAAATATAGATTTCTAGATATATTTTTTACTCTCAAAAGAATGAGCCTTGATGAAAGTGTCGTTGCATGACAATGGACTTCATGTGCCAATTTTTAAGGGAAACGGTGGAGATTCTAAAACAATTATACACAATTACTGCATCAAATTATTAATCCTTCCTGTTTGCCATCTATCATGCTTCGGATTGAATCTTCTTAGATTCAAGGGATCTGATGTGAAGGGCCCAACTGGATTAGGGTTATATCTCATATTTGGAGATCTTTTCTCGTATCTGTCAGCTTGAGAAATTAGATAGAATGTGAATGCGGAGCGGTTTCACATCCGCATGCGGAATGTGAGGCTCGAGTTATCTTACACGCCAATATTTTTTGTTTGGTTGGTTTAAAACTTTAATGTCCTTTAGTACATGGTAGGTTAGTGCTATGTTATGGAGTTGAACTTACAGGTTCCCACTCTTTTTGTGCTCATCCTCGCTATGTTATGAACTATCAGGCGCTCGACAGGTTCCCACTCTTTTTGTGCTCATCCTCAACCGAGTAACCTCATTGGAGCTTGTTCTTCTTGGCTCATCTACTCTTGTTACCTTGGGAGGTTCTGAATTCTGAATGGGTTTTATTTGGAAGACATGATGAGCTCTCACAAAATGTTGAAAGAAGCTCATTCTTAGATCCTGCCCCAATCTTTATCGTTCTATGAATCCTATGACTTGGAGAGTAATTGGGGAAAAAGGTGCCAGCTAAAGTCAAATTCTTCTACATGTGAAGGAGTCTGGAACAGGTTGCCTGTTAAGCGGCTTTATAATGTTCCATTGATCTCACTCCTGCGTCCTGCGCCTGTTGCCATGGTGTGGATGGAGACTTTAATACCTTTTGCGGTGTTATTGGTCTCTTGCCTAGTTGGAAAAAAAAAAAAAAAAAAGAAAAAGAAATCTGTGAGCCTGTAACTTGCTCTGACCAACTCCCTCATTCAGACATCGATATCAAAAGATGGTTACAGGTTTTGGGTTGATAATTTTCCTCACGATGTTAGTTCTGTTCTTTTTAATAGAGTTATTAATATGGTTAGGCTTTTGCCTTCTTAGTAGAAAAAATAAAATTATACAGCACACTCAGCTCTAGCATGTTCAGCATATCTGATGAAATTATCTTTGAATGATGTAGCAAAATAATAAAGCAAAGATCACAGCCTTCAGTTTGAAGGTGCAGTTAGTAACAAATCTATCATCTGCTTAGATCTTGGCCACCAGTTGCCGGAATAAAGGACCACAGCATTAAAGTGCCCGAGAACAGATAATCGAAGTAAGAAAATACCAAGACCTTGAAAAGGATACAAGACCGAATCCTTAAATACATGGTTTCCAAGGCAGAGGATGTGCATAGGTTATAATGCATGTTCTAAAGATTTTAGATATTGGACAATTAAATCAAATTTTTGACTATTATGGAAAAGACATTGTAAGCAAAGAGGGTCATGGGCTGTCCGACAGATAAAGTTGGAAAAGCATTTAGAATTGGTGTTTGGAAGAGGTGGAGAGAGAGATTAGGTTTGGTAAGGAATACTAGCGATAACATGTTCATATGGTTAGAGTGTGCGAGATTAAAGAGTTGAGACACTGTTTAACAGAGGTCTGATTAAAGATTACAGAGATTGAAAAATATTCACACTTCTATACATAGTATTGAGACCATATTGTGTTGGTGGAAACCAAAATTTGTGTAACTAGGGGTGGCTTCTGAAGACTATCGTCACACCCATAAGGAGAATACCAATGTTCCGGGGGAAAAATTTACCATAACAAGAATGGGTCCTCACTGGTGCAACGAGCAGTGTACTAGAACCGACGGACATGAATGAAGCCGGAAAAAAAAAAACACAGCATTCACATTGGATGGGGCCTTTTCTGTTCTCTGTCCTACATGAGGATAAGCACTCTAGCAATCAACAGACCGGGCGTTGCATGCTTGAACATGAAAAACAACAGGAAATGATCTTCTCATGTTCATTTTATGTTGTCCTCATGTGCATAACAATCTATATTTCTCAAATTGGCGACACCAACAACAAACAGAGAAACATTCACCAGCTTATCAGTTTCAGCAGATCAAGAATGAATGAGAATACTGGCGTAAGGAGGCATACTTATCCTCTCCATTCCACTGGGAAAAAAATGATCAAAGCAAAGCAAAGATAACCACACAACACATTGGTCTAATACAATGAGGAAGAACAAAATATGTACATTTACATTCCCCGTTATAACATGACCCGCATTTGTAAAAGAAAACAGAAAGCAACCACCCCATTATTTGATCCTCAATGAATTCAATCTGAGGCATTGATACTTCTCCACTCCATTTCTAGTGTTTTTCAACCTCCCACTTCCCACATACATGACATATTTACAAAACAAACAAAGCTACTTTCTCCTATCAATTTGGAACTACTACATTCACCTAGCAATATCTACACATGATAGATCAGCTCATCTGGACTTCCATCTCCGATCAGAATGAGGCCTTCAACAAACACAGGAACAAAACATCTTGCCCATTGGCAACCAGTCGAAATAGCATCCATGGGTGGATCAATAATAATCAGATTTTCATGCTTCTTGAGAATGCCTATCACACTCGCAGTATTCCCCTCTTTGATAAAACTATTACATCAATGTTAAGAAAAACAAAGTGATCAAGATAATCATATAAAACATATCATCTCTACTACAAAATCTGCTTGCAAATTGTAAGTCAGCAAACTTAACCAAGAATACTGGAGATACAAGTAAGATTACCCTACCACTGGAAAGAGAACTTTTGTTTGATATTTAGAACAAAAGGTTATAAAGTCATACTAAATGAAAAGTAGTAAGTTTATGCAATCATCATTATACCTAGAAAGACAAAAACTGAAAAGTCAAAAGCTTATTGCTAATCAGAAAGAATGTGGGGATATAACATATCAATCAATAACTGGAAAGAAACAGAAAAACAAGGGCAGACGATTGCAATATGTACAGAAACAGATTTGACTCAGCTAGGTTAGTTAAATGTATTTATTGATATTTATGTTCTTGCTGTTTCAAGTTCTAGGGGGCAAACTGTCACCAGAATTTAGAAATATAATGGTTTTCCAGAAGAATCTTCACATAACAGTCCTTACATAAAACCATACGCAAGAAAGGCCAAAAGCTCAATTTTTTTCCATTTTCTTGGGTTTATATTAATGTCAATTCCCATGAATAAAGCATTTCACTTATGCAAATGCCATCTGCCATTTAATGCAAAAAAGCAGCAATCATAAGCCAGTAAGTGGTTTCTCATCACTTGTCTTAGTCAAGGCAATTTTGTGGGCAAATAATGGGAAGAAAACCAAGAACTGAACAAGGAAAGAAAATATAATCCAATTTGGTTGACAAGAAAATTAGTTAGTAACAATTTAGAGAGTTAAGATGGTTAGAACCGAAAAAGGAATATAAAGTATCATTGGCAGCACTATATTCATACAAAACTATCAAAAGGAGGAAGCTAGCTCTATCAAAATACTGAGTTTCCGGAACTCGGGTTTCCTACAGTTAGGATCCATTTTGAGTATCCAATCATTTACTCTTACGGCAGCGAGACCTTGGCCCCAAAATGTCACTTGATAACTCTGCCTATCCTAGTACACTAGAAAACATGTGTGACCCGCATTGGCAAATTTTTTGAGTATCAATCAAAAAAGTAACACAAGAACTGCCACATTTGTCGCTACATGCGAGGATATAAGACCTAGTACCGACACCTATCCCAGCCTGGTCTTGGTTGGTACGATATTGGGACACTCCCAACCCAATAGGCAAGATGAACTAGCATCCCAATACTTCATTGGATCAAGATGCTTGCAAATCCCTATTGTTTCTTCTTTAGGGCTATGTGAGTTTTAATGATCTTTTATGGATCTTTTTTAGCCTCTTAAATAAAGCTTTTGAGCCTCTTAAATAGATACAACACTGGGAGACCCCTTCTTGTGGGTTCTTTTTTTCTCCTTAATTTTCTTCAATATTTCTCTCTTTTCCTCTCTAAGCTAAGTCTCATGACGGAACCCACAAGGCAAAAGTAAGCCCATAGAGGCGCTTCCTTTTCTCTGTGGGACTTGGCTGTCCCTGTTAGTATTGGACAACCAGCAAACAAACTGGCTAGTCCTGACTAGTACTAGGGCACCCCGTTCATAAGCGAACCAGCATCCCATGAGCCATCTAGGGTATTATTCTGTCATCAAAACAATATGGTATTGTTAGGATGGGCATCCCTAAATGTATCTCATATATTCTAGTCTTCTAGAATAGCTGGGCATAGATGAATCGATTATTAATACTTGAACAAAGAGGTTTTCACAATTGTCAATTGCAGATGATGAATTACTTTGATGAGACTTTGTATAAAGGAAAATAGGTGTAATAAAGGAAATTGTAAATAATAAAGATTGAAGCAAGTTTTTAAGTATCACTTGCTAATGGCATGCTAATATAGCAATGGCATGGTATGTGTCGTGGCTCATCAAGCCTACCAACACTTGACATATACAGGGGCGGTAGCATACCAATAGCTAACATGTACCCTGTATCTTCCCAATGCCATGTGCCAATAAGGCATTGGCATGGTACATATCATGCATGCATTGCCGAATGGCACTTAAATCCATTTAAGACAAGGCTTAGTCAATGAAATGAGCAAATAGTGTATAGAAGATACTTCCATCATTGGATCACCACATAGAACTATAATTTGGCATTTGCGATAGCACATGATAGTAATCCAAAATCATGATGATACTGAATACCCGCACATCAAGAGATTTTTAGAATTTTTTAGAATTTTGCAATCTCTCTCATGGAGAGAGTTTCATTTTTCTTAAAAGAGTTTCATGACGAGTCAATAGGTGGGCATCAATAGATTTGGTAAGAGGGGATGACAATTCATGACAAGTCAAACAACTATGAAGTGATAAGCCTTCAATGGTAATGATAGGTTTTACATATTATTTTATATTTCTATGATAGTTAATTCCAAAAATATAGTTTTCCTTTGCTTAATATGACTCCTTTGTGCTTATCCATCTCTTAGCATTTTTTAGGAAAAGACGGGACTAAGGGAACTAATGCATTAATAAGGGAAGCTCAAGCATCAACTTCATTCATCTCATGCAGTACCACATGAGGGGATTCACATGCAGTCCGTTTGCTATCCACCAAGGGAGTTTGTGTTATAGTAGTAAAGGGAACCACAACTGTGACAAATGCATGCTCTTGGGTTGGTTTGTGAATGTTGGATATCAGGAAAAAAATCAAAGCATTGTTTCTTAAGTATCTAATGTATCTCCATGAATAGAAAGGCCCCATGAAGCATGGGATGTCCAAGATTCCAGTCCTAATATGCACTAGTATATCATGTAATTGCCCACCAGGCACCTAGAATGAAAAAAGGAAAAAGGAAAAGGAAAATTTTGTAGGAGACTTGTAATAGTGCTAATATGTGTGAATTAAATTAAGATTTAAGTTTCAGCTAAAATGATCGTTATAACCAGAATCAAATTGAAGCTGACCACCAAAACTTGGTTTCAGTCAGTTTTGGTCAAAACCAAGATTGAGTTTTGAACCTTGAATCTAATGGTTTGAATGTGGCTTGTATGAGAATTGATCGGTCACGCTTAGCCTGACCTATGAAAACCCAGCCTTGGCTCAATATTTAAGACCCAAAAGGCCCAATAGGCCTGATACCTACGAAGTTTGAACAAATCCTAAGCCAAGAGAGTCAAGCTATGGCTTTTACAGGTGAAATATGGCCTGGGCTCAAATTTAGAACAACCTACCCTAGCCCCTGGTTGGATCAAGCCTGACATCTTTAAATGAGTTTGGGTTGAGCATGATTTGAGCTCAAGGATTTAACCCTAGATTAAGATTAGGCCAAGGCCCAACCCAGTCGATTGGCATTTATATGGAAATATGGGTGAACTAGATCCTATGGTTTTGATAAAAACACAATTAATTACATCCTTTAACCTCTAATTAATTGGTCAGAACACAGACCCTTTCTTACCTAATGAATATTGTAATAGTGTGAGCATGCGCAAAGAGAATAAATGCCAAGCAAGTGCACATGTATTACGATATACAATAAGCTTTATAACAAACTAGCCATAATCCAGGCAAACCAAGATATCTCATGGAGGCAACTACGACTTTTAACGAGTCATAAGGACCAAGGTGATTTTTTCACTCAACAACATCATCTTAAATTGACAAGGAGACAACGGTATAATGCTATGCAATAAGATGGGATTCAAGGTTCGCAGACTCGGTATCGAAATCTGTACCGATCGATGGTACAGATTGATACGGATCCGTACCAGACCGGACCGGCATGAACCGACACAGAGCAAAGGAAGCGAATCGGGAGGAGGAAAAGAAAGAGAGAGATAGAGAGCGGAGAGGAAGAAAAGGAGGGAAAGCCATCGGAGAGGCCGCCAGAGGACCTCCAACTAGTTTCCATGGCCACCAGATGGCGCGCTCGACGCCTGCAGTGCTGTGGGCATGAAACAGGGGTGATTGCCTTTGTTTCATGAAATTTTTTTTAAAATCTGGATTACGATGAAGCCGGCAAACCGATTTCACTTAAATGAAGCTAACAAACTGATTACCGATTTTACTATTCATCGACATTTATAAAAAAATACAATAAAGGAATAGGGGTAGTCGCCCCTATTCCGCAGCTCCGTCCAGGAGTTTTCTGTCGTTTGGTGGCCACGGCGACCATCCGACACCTTCTGATAGCCTCTCCACCGGCTGCACGACCCTCTGATACCGTTGCTCCTCCCGCCCTCTCTTTCTATCTCATTTCAAAGTTCTATCGGACAACATCAAGCAGCGAAGACCTCCATAGCCCTCCGACGGCCGCAGCAGACCACCGTCGGCCTTCGATGGTGTAGTGATCTCTCTTCCTCCCCTCCTATCTCTCTTCCTCTCTTTTCCTCTTCCTCCTCTAGTGTACCATTTTTCTCGATCGAACCGTCTCAATTCCCCACCGATCCGACTCGATACAGGATGTACCAATCGATTTGGGTTGATACGAAATTCCATGATGGGATTGATAATTAAACGAACGAACTTTAACCTAAACTGGTGACACACATAATATGGTGAAATGGGTCATAGCTCAAGAAGATGGATCTCAACTTGGTCTAACTCAACAAGATGAGGAGATGAAGATTATATATGCATGAAGATCATCTTCTTCAAAATCCACAACAATGTGATCAACATGGTAGACTGGATCAGAGCTTGGTGATGATGCAATAAACCCAGTAAAAGCTAGGTGATGTAGATCATAAGAAAGCAAAATTGAATCTTTATTCACGATCGAGGAAAGAAGTGACCTCAACAATCAATGTCATAGCTTTTAGAATGTCACAACCCAACATAGCTAGCCTCAACTTAGAAGGATTGATTCATAGCTTAGCATGAACATTCCTAGTTCATTTCTCTACGTGTAGTGTTGCAACGCAATCATGGTCATCAGTGAATGAACATGAACATCCAGGGACACGAGGAGGGAGCAATAAACAAATGGCAGATGTCTACAGCAAATTTATGAGAACATCAACATGACCTAAGAAACCATGCATGCCCCCTCTTTTCTTCTCTTTTTGTTGGTGTTTTTTGGATCTGGGTTGGGCGCCCATGATGGGTCGACCTGACCCAGTCCAATATTCTAGAAAGAAAAAAAGGGTTTTTTTCTTGTGGGGGGGGGGGCGGTTGAATTTGAATAAACAAGGGAGTCGATATCCCACCAAAAATGAAAACTGCTCATGCAGTTTTTTGAACATAAAAAAAACTACTCCTGGATCTAATCTCTTCAATAGATTATAAGAGGAACTTCATGGTGGTTTTCTTCCTTTTTCTCTAGACACTCTATCACCCTATCTACACATATCCATTGCAAAAGGCACTTAGATTTTGAATCAAAGAGTATTTTTCTTTTATGATTATACTTTAGACTAACAGCCAGGAATCCAACATCAATTCGTGGGATTTGTTTGAAAGAAACTTGTAAATTCATACTCACACTTTAACTTTTATGTTAATCTCCATTCTTCAAATCGTATCAAAGCCTGTATTGTTGTTTTCTAGCTGATCTAGTTACTGATTATACCATAGTTTGAATGTTTATAAGTTTGTTTCATGTATTTCCATCATATGAGAGTTTGATCACTCAACAATGGCAACTTTATGTATGTGATGTTTCGTGACATGATTTTTCATATACATGTACACCACAGCATGAAACAATTCTGGAAATTTTGGTGTTTCAACTTTGAGTGTATAAAGAGAAAAATAGAATCCTAGTTAAATGACCCGAAAATTGTTTGTCAATGTTCCTTCCGCAGAATATGTTTCAGAATAAAATTTATATGCATCCATAGAGCTTTTCACAAGCTTCGAATCAACATATTACTTGCGAATTTTGGTATTGTATTTTGAGAGTTTTTCTCTCTATAAATTCTTTTTTTTAAAAATATATATATATCAGGGAAGAACATGATCACATGCATTCACGTGATCGCGCTCATAAGCATGGCCACTGTCCCACATGTCAGTGAGTGTTTGACCATGGCAATTATTTTGGCACGGTTGGTTGCAGAGTCGACCACTTTTTTCCCATATCCCATTACTTTAAACAAAATAAAGATCTATTTTTTTTCCTTTGGCTGCACGTCGGAGCACTAACATTACGCGAGCACCCCCCAAGCACGATGAGTCTGTGCTCGCACGTGATAGTGGGCCTTAAGAAAAACAAAAAAAAAAAGCACCCACACCCGCGCATGGGCACCATGCGTTCGCATGGCATGCGTGCACCCACATGTGGGCATTGCGCATTTGCATCGCGCACACAAGCACATTGTTGAGTCGTGAGATTAAAATAAGAAAAATGTGATTTCAGTTTTAAAAATTTTGTTTTGTTTATATGCTTCGCATTCCCATATGTTTGTCTGAAAATTTTATACAGTATATATATTTAGATTTTAAATATAGTGTTTCTATCAATAATTATTTGATGTGCGTACAAATTTGTTTTATACATATGGCACGCCTAAGGAGAACCAAAAGGGTTCTCAAAACACCTTACAATTAGAAATTTTGAACTTGAGTTTATTTGTAAGTACAAAAGAGAGGTGGATCTTTAATCAAAAAAAAAAAGAGATGTGGATTCAGATTTTGATCTAATTGAGCATATTACTCACCTAGACAATGAATTCAAATTATGGAATACCAATAAAGAATATCGAAAGATGAAAGTGAATATGCTGGCAGAAACCTTACCACAAGATTGGTTTGGAATTATGAAAAACTTCTAGAAAAATGTTGAAATAAGCAAGAAATATAAGAATTTAAAGTCGTTGCTTAAAAATGGATGGGATCGCCATTTGGCAAGTGCAAAGAAGCGCACTTTTATGTTATCTATGGATAGCAAGCTCTAATCTTATGGCCATGCTGTTTTTGATGAGACCAACAGTGGTCTACTAGCACGAGGAGTGGGAGATAGGATTAGGGATGAAGTTTTTAAGTTAATTAAATCTAAAGAAAAACTATTACCAAAAAAAAGTCTAAAGAAAAGGATTAAATAAGTATTAATCTTGATGATTATAAAAATTGTAGCTATGTAAGAACTAATGAATATTTGTTTCATGCTATATATGTTATTTTATGTAAAAACTTTATGATCCATTATATGTATGTTTGTTTCATTGTAAGATTTTTTGCACCAATTGGAAGTTCTAAGGTAATAAGAAATTAATATCTAGAACTAAAAATTTTGCACTATGAAGTTAAATTTATGATAATTGGACATTAGGATAACAGATGATGATTCTGAATATAGTAAACTTTTGATTTTGTGCCTTTTTGTTAGATTATCATTAACCTAATTATCATGAATAGCAGAATATATGTGTTATACTAAACATTTATTTGAATTGTATCTCTATAGTGCTAAAAAATGGCTTCAAAGAATATTATTGCGAACTTTAACAAAGGTGACAAGTTGAATAAGCATAATTATGGTATTTGACACCTTAAGATCCAATATGTTCTAGATGAACAAGAACTAAAGGCTATCAACCATGCCATGGTGAAACCTAAGCAAGGGAATACTATCCAGCATAGGAGGGACATGGAAGCTTATCAAACATAGAGAAAGAAAGATTTTGCTGCACGTGGGATTCTGATTAGCTCAATGGATGACAATTTTATCCCTGAATATCAGCAATATCCCATTGCTTAAGAAATGTGGATTGTCGTAAAGAGGAAGTTTGGGGGCACCACTATCACCAAGTTGAGACAGCTAACTATCAAGTTTGATATATATAAGAAACACTCCAATCATACCATTAAACAACATTTGAGGGAGATGTCAAACATGATTGGAGAGCTCAACAAGACACTATCTCACAGAGGAACAGCAAGTTCAAACTGTAATTCGATCCCTTGCTGATAGTTAGGAGCACATGAAGATCAATTTTGACTCACAATGATGGTGTCAAGACCTTTGGTAATGTTGCTCGCCATATTGAGTTGGAAGATGAACGATTTGGAGCTATTAAAACTTCATGACAAGCATATGTTGCTGAAACCAATTCTGGAGAAGCTTCGGGCTCTAAACATAACAAGAAGAACTGGAACAAGAATAGAAAGAGAAAGAGAACTAGATTAGGACCCAAGAAGAACAAAAAAGTAGTTCAAAAAGAAAAGGTGTTTTGGCAAGAAGGACAAAGCCAAAATGAAATGTTACAACTATGACAAAAAGGATCATTTGGTTTGTAAGTGCTCCGAGCAAAAGAAGGTAGCATTTAACACTACTTTTAATTATACATATGCTTTTAGCACCGTATTACTCATTGAATCTTATTCTTTGTGAATTATAAATTCAAAAGTCACAGACCATGTAACTAGAGATAGAAATGTATATGTAGAGTTTTGTCGGATTCCTACAGGAACGAGATGGATATATATAAGGAACAACGCCAGAATTAAAGTTAAAAGAATCGGAACATGTAAGTTAAACCTTCGTGGTGGCCGAATCTTACTCCTGCATAATGTCCTCTACGCACCTAAGATCCGACAAAATTTAATGTGTAGTTGTTCTTCTGAATGTATGGATGGTTGTCTATATATTTATTATGACAATATGTTTTATGGTACTGGATATGTATCTAATGGTTTTATTATACTGGATGTTGAATGTTCGATGCATAATTATGGTGAATGTTGTTGTTCTTTAATTGCTTCTATAAGCAATTCAAATGTGGATGAGAATGTTCGGCATGTTAGATTAGGATACATTGGATAAGATAGAATGAACAAATTAACAAGAGAGGATTTGTTAGACTCACTCAGTAAAGTTACTTTGCTCACATATGAGCATTGCCTAACAGAAAAAATAATAAAAAAACTATTCAATAAAGCCATTAGAGCAGAACTTTCATTATAGTTGATCCACCCCGACATTTATAGTCCGATGAGTGTGAAAGCGAGGCATGGAGCCTCATGTTTCATTATATTTATAAATGACTTCACGCCATATGGTCGTGTATATCTGATTTTTCACAGACCTGAAGCACTAGATTGCTTCAAAAAATATGTAACTGAGGTTAAGAATTAGTTAGAGAAAATGATAAAAACCTTAAGGACAGACCGAGGGCGTGAATATCCATTCGAATAGTTTAAGAAATTTTATGATCGAAAAGGAATCACTAGACAACTGACTATGAGTTGTCGAGAGAAGGAATAGAACTTTTTTGAAAATTATGAGATCTATAATGACACAAGCTAACTTGCCAATCTCCTATTGGGGAGATGCTTTGTTAACTGCGACCTACATACTTAATCGAGTGCCTCAAAATCAATTACTTCTACTTCCTATGAGTTATAGACACATAGAAAATCAAATTTGAGCCACCTAAGATCATAGAGATCAGCAGCTTATATTCATGATTTTTCTCATAAATATAGAAAGTTAAGCTCTAGAAGAAAGAAATGTATTTTCATTAGGTACCCAAAACACTCCAAAAGATATGTGTTCATTAGTGAGCATGCTGACGGAGATTTAACTAAAATCGAATCACAAGATGTCACCATCTCAGAGAATGATTTTTCTGTTAGGGTTGAAGTTGGTAAGTCTCCTCCAAGGGTTGCAATTGCGCAAGAACAATATAAAAAGTATAGCTCATCGTCGTTTTGAGATTGAAAGAGAAACTTTGATGGTTACTCCATAAGATGAGGAAGAACCTAAAACCATAAGCGAAGCTCTACCATGCCCTACAAAGAAAAAATGGAAAAAGGCTATGGAAGAAGAAATGAAGTCAATGAAAAAGAACCAAATCTGCTTGATCTACCTATTAGATGTAAGGCCATTGGGAACAAATAGATTCTCAAGATTAAACGAAAAATATATGAGTCAATTGAGATGTATGAAGCCCGACTAGTTGCAAAACGATATACTCATAGAAGAATATTAACTTTGAGGAAACCTTCTCATCAGTAGTAAGGTTTGCCTCTGTTTATCTTATCCTAACTATAGTGGTGCAATTAGATTTAGAATTGCATTAAATGAACGTTAAAACAACATTTCTCAATGGAAAACTAAAAGAAAAAATTTATATGGAAAAACTTGTAGGTTTCATTGCTAAAAGCCATGAACACAAGATATGTAAGCTCAAAAAATCAATATATGGCCTAAAGTAGGCATCTAAATAGTGGAATTTGAGATTTTATCAAGAGATAATTTCATATGGTTTTACAATGACTATAGCAAAAGACGAAGGCTTAAGTCTCAAGATGTGTCCAAAGACTTCAGAATAAAGAGAGAAAATGCCAAAGTACCAAATTCTAATATGGTTGGGAGCCTTATGCATACTATGATGTGTATAAGGCCTAACATATGTTATGCAATGGGTCTGGTCGGCCGATATTAGCCTAATCCAGGAACAGATCATTGAAAGGCTATCAAAAGGATCTTAAGATATGTGAAAGGCACTATCAGTTATTCCTTTTGCCATCAGGGATTATGCTTAAAGGGATTTACAGACATTGGTAAGGGTGGAGATTCAGATGAGCGTAAATCCACTTTAGGTTATGCGTTCTTGCTCAGTAATGGTGTCATCTCTTGGAGTAACAAGAAACAAACTTATATAGCATCGTCCATGATAGAAGCTGAATTGGTGACTTGTTCAGCAACAACGTAGGAAGCCGTCAAGTTGAAAAGATTTCTTAAGCATTTAGAATTCTTCAACGATAGTAGGAGTTCAGTAACTATACATTGTGATAGTCAAGCAGCCATTGCATTTACAAAGAACCCCAAGTATCACTGTAAAACTAAACATACTGATATCAAGTACAACTTTGTGAGAGATATTGTAAGGAGGTGACTTTGAAATACATTCCGACACATCAGATGATAACAGATCCGCTCACCAAACCAATTGCTAGAGAGGTATTTGTTGAACATGTAAAATCTCTTAGATTAAGAAGGATATGATGTATTTTGCAAAGTATGATTTGTTCATATGGCTGTATGTATCTCCCTATTGACTTTTAACGGATGATGTTCCTTTAAAAAATGTCTGAGATCATTGTGGTTCAATACCATATTTGATAAGAAAAGTACACACATGATAATCATATGCTAGGCATATATTGTAAAAGTATGTCGACAAATTGAGATTGATCGTCTCACACGGGTAATTGCCTCTGACATTTTTTTTGAAGACATCCCCACCATCTATTTAGTTTGTTTAACAGCCAAGACATAAGTTCTTAATTGTCAAGGAAGCAAGGGCAATTAAAGGACTCAGTGTGTGCCTGAACTCAAGTTTGTACGGTATTTTTGACACTATAAAACATACGCTCTTTTGAGAGAGAGAGATGATACCATAGCACGTGATTCATACCACATGCGCTAAGCCAACCAAAAGAGTTAGTGAGAGAATGAATCTCTGCTTCTTCACCGTGTGAGATCCTTAAGGTTTATATGACCTCTAATGGTACCACAAAGACTTTTAATTGCTTCTTGATTTTTCAATTTGATAGAAGCTACTTTAGTATGCAACCAATGACCATGAGAATACGATCTAATGAAGCATATCTGGGAAAGCTGCTAAATTGAGATTTAAAGATTCAAGTTAAAAAGAAAAACTATTTTGCCTACATCTTATTTATATTCACCAATCGATCAATTATGTCAATTATGAAAGTGTGAGACATAATTCTGATATAAGTAGTGTCTATGATCTAGCATGCTCTTATATACATTAAAATATATTTTGAGAGATTACAAATGCTGAGATCGATGTAACAAAAGGAATATGGGGTATAACAAGATATTTTTGTTCAGGATTCGAACTGCTATTTGTCCCTAACAGATGAATAGCTATAAAGCTCAAATATGCTTGCTGGTTGCACGATCTATTTACCAAGTACAACTGCATGTACATGTAAATAATGTAGAGTGGTACATGTTTACATGAGGACAAATCGAGTCCATCATGTGTGAGTGAGAGATATTGATATTTTTGGATCCAAGTTGGACGCCCATGATGGGTCGATCCGATCTGGTCCAATAATCTAGTAAGAAAAAAAAGGGTTTGAATTTGAATAAATGAGGGAGTTGATATCCCACCAAAAATGAAAACTACTAATGCAATTTTTTTAACGTAAAAAAACCACCACTCCTGGATCTACTCTCTTCAATATATTATAAGAGAGACTTCACGGTGGTTTTTTTTTCTCTTTTTCTCTAGATATTCTATCACCCTCTCAACACATATCTATTGCAAAAGGCATTTAGATTTTGAATCAACCATTATTTTCCTCCTGTGATCATACTCTAGACTGGCAGCCAAGAATCCAACATCAATTCATGGGATTTTTTTGAAAGAAACTTGTAAGTTCATGCTCACGCTTTAACTTCTATGTTAAACTTCGTTCTTCACTTTTGATATGTCTTGGACCTGATAATGACGTTCTCTCTTTCCTTCCTCTTTACTCCCTTTTTACATTAAACCCATGGGCTTGTTATTATAGGGGGTGCATCACAAACACACACACACGCACACACACACATAGAGAGAGAGAGAGAAGGTGGTTGCTTCTAATAATATGGAATACATACAAGGAAAAGAGGTGACTTTGGTCGAGAGAGGTGAAGCAAGAAGAAGAGAGGAGAAGGAATGGGAAGATACTTGACAGTTTACCACCTTGTATTAAAGGATTTCCCTCTTTGCTCAATGGTCAAACTCTCTTGACACTTCTTTCATACTCTACTTCAATGTGAGCAATGTCGCATGGCTTTAATCTCACACGTCTCAAGTTATAAGCTTTTGCTTTCATCCTTTCTGAAATGATGAATGCTCCCTGGCCTTTGTTTTGCGCCAAGAGCTTTGTCTATCTGCCATGAACAGTCTCTGCATTTCAGCATAACTGTCCACCTCATAAGAAAGAAAGCCACATGCACTCTTTATAGGTGAAGGTCTGCTCTAAAGAGGGGCCATTTGCTCTATTGTTACATGATGTTGAGTAACAGCTCCAAACTAGATTTGACCAATTAGAGTGGTTAAACCATCGAGTTCAACCATTCAAAACTGATATTTCTAAAACTCTAAATCTAGACCTAATTTGACCAATCTCTGTAAATAGGACAAGCTAGCACAAAATTAAGTCGCAAGACCAATCTTTGACCAATAATTAAGTCGCAAGACTGCTTCAAGAGATTAATAATCCCTTTTTCACTATTGAAGACTTAATCACCTATTGCCACTAAAAGGAAATTAAAAGTGACCTAGAATCAAAAGTTTTCTCACCTCATCTTAACATTCGTCTAAAGCATCTTCCAATAGTTGTCTATTCTTCTATGCTAATGCATGCTAATTTGAGCACACCAAGGTTCGCTATGTGCTCAAGCCATTCCATACTGGGAGGGCAAAGGGAGAATAGAAGACAAAGAAAGAGAGAGAGGGGGGAGCAGAGGGAGAGGGAAAGGGAGAGAGGGGCTCAACAGAGATTGGGAGAGGGAAAGAGAGAAAGCGGGGAAGGGAGGGAGAGGGAGAGAGGGGTTCGATAGTCTAGATGCCGCTACGTTGCTGCTGAGCCCGGTGGAAAGCCGAAAGAGAGGCTTCGCCCTCCTCGTAATCGAAATAGTGGCTTCATTCAAAAATTACCAAAAAAAGAAAAAAAAAAAGTGACGTCCGCAACGGTATTGCCGACTTCATGCAATAAACGCAAAATAAAAAAAACGAAACAGGGACCAAAGCTCTTGTTTCGATCAGGAGGACAAAGCCTCTCCAGCTTTCCACTAGGCTTGGCAATAGTGCAACAGGCTCAATAGCCCTCAGGAGGCCTTCTCTCCCTCTCCCTCTCCTTCCTTCCCCCCCCCTCCCCTCTTTCTCTTCCTCTCTATCCTTCTCCCTCTCCCCCTCCTTTGTTGATTTCTCATTCGATTGTTGGAACTATCCAGGTCCATGCTGGCACAACTGATACACCCCGAACTAGGCAGTTTAGGATGGTTCCACAAACCATGGTGCACTCTATTATACATGTCATACGATGCAAGAAGCATATATACAAGACTGTCTCTAATAACAAACATCACATATTTTATTTTTGCCTTATCAGGTTGTCATTAGAGAGTGAGAGAGAGGATGAGAGAATGAAAAAGAGGGCATCCATCTATGATTAGGCACTGATGCAATAAGATGGTCATAGGAAGGGATCTTAACAACAAAAACAGAAGGCAACAAATGGCACCATATGTACAGTTATACTATTTATAACCATAAATAGCAATATATAGAATATACATCGTAAGCAAAAGAATTTTAGGAAAATGATTTGAGATATGCATGTGCAAAACTATAATTGATAAAATAAGTATTCATGGTATAGCTGTGGTTAACATTATGTCAAAATTACATATTTATTTATTGTTGATGGATTCATCAAGATTCAAACCCAAAAAGGATCTACTATTTTTTACATGCAATCATTTGCAAGAGTATTGTACAACCACAAGATTTTGACTTAATTGTTACCATATTGTTTCAAGTTTCTATATTAAGGCAAGAATAAACAGAATTTCTTTAACCAGAATGTTCCAATACTTCTGCCTAAGAATAAACATCGCAGTTTCAGTTAACTGCCTGACTCTGACCAGATGTGCATCATGTTAATAGCCTTTGTTACCCACTCAAAACTTTGAAGAAGGAATTTTCATGGTACTTAATACTCTAATAAGTTTCACCCGCATTACTCAAGATATGGACAGAGTTACCATGAACACATATAATGTTAAAGAAAAATACTAATGGGAGCACCATTCTCATAATCCCATCATGATTAATCTTTTGCAAATAGATTGTCTTACCCCTCCTCAAGCCGCATTACACGATCATCACTGGAAATTTTATGCTCTGTCAGCCAGCTTATGAAGTCAGGAGATAGGTCTTTGTCTTCCTTGTTTACATTTAAAACGGTTGCGGGTTTAACAAAAGAAGTTACTTTGGCTCCATTTCCTGCTCTTACAAGAAATCTCATCCCAGTATTGGGGTCGGATATATAGAAATCTGCAACATGCCTCTGTCACAAGAAATAACAGACTGATCAGTATCAAGAAATGCAGTTACTTACATGCCAAATATGAATGGAGTACACATAAACCATCAACATATGCAGGAGGCAAAAAACTATTTCCAACACGAACTATGCATACCTATATATAACATCCATAAAAAGTTCTCAAATTTGTCAGAAATGCACAAGTCAATATGTAAATCTAACCTATACTGCTATACAGCATAATTCAAGAAAGGAAATTCTGCATTTCAGCATGCACATGTTAACACAGTTAGCCACCCAAATTATGACATCCATACATTTTCATTCTAATTGTTCAGAAACTTACAAGAAGACAACTAGGTATAAAGTGCTACAGTACCTTGTATCCACATCTCTAGCATTCTAGTTCCTCCCACCCACAGCCATCATGCATATTGGAGCATTGCAGCACCCCAAGGCTATACCCATTAATCTTTTTAAGTGATGCAAAAGCATGTGCATACCATTGATTTAGTAGCTCATCAAAGCAAATCCATGTTCCAGTCACTTATATATCTCATATCTTACGTTTTCACTTTGTGCAAAAGACCTTATATAGATCATCCAAGATGGTTGAGCAGAACACAATCATGGGTTGATGGGCCTTGTTTAAGAGGCCATGTGGAGCATGGATTTACAGCATCCATGAAATATTATCTTCTCTCCCCTTCCTTCCATCCCTTGAATTATCTCCCTTTTTGGATTATTTTTTTCAGAATACAAGAACTAACACCCTAAAACCCTCTCCTGCTTTATCCACAAAACACTTCATCCTTTTCCACATAGTAGAAGGGATGATATCTATCATCGACATAAAATCAAATAACATTTCTAAAATCAAATCTGTAAAACCCCTTTTCATTATGACTTTCTGGTGGTGGTTTGGTGATCGGTGGGGTCAGTTGGTGTTGGTGAGAAGCCGGGGGGGGGGGCGATGAAATTTGGTCGATTAAGTTTAAAGTGTCACAAAGTAACTCTCATGAAACTGACAACCAAACGTCTGCTTATTACTATACGAGTTATTCTAAAATTTTGATTTTTATTATTTTTTGAAATTTTAAACCCTTTAAATAAAGTTTCTGAATTTCAATATTTACGTACCTTCTAGCTTCAGCAGGGTCAGATTTTGTATGAAAATATGCAATTAGGATGAACATATTTTGCTTTTATTTTATTTAACATATTTTTTTAAAAAAAAAGTCAAAATCCAAAGATGTTGACACACTTCGAAAGCCAAAACTCAAGACGATACTAAATTAATTTATTAAAGAATTGATTAGAATTTAACAGATGATATTTGAAAAAAATGAAATATTATCTGCAATATATTATGCTTGGTGATGTAATGATTATACATAACTCATCATTATAGCATTCAAATCCATTTGACAAACACTCAACAGTCCATATAGACCAACACATATCATTTCTTTTAGATGAATTAGGGATGAAGATTTGTTTCATAAACCCCTATTGATAGTAGAGCGTCTTAGACCAAAGTAGGTTAAGGTGCGTTCAATTTCAAAAGTTTTTTTTTTTTTCCTTTTCTTGTGTGTTGTTGGTGGGGGTGGAGGTTGGACTCAAACAGAGATTTTGTGTTAAAATGCATAAATAGGAAGAACATATTTTGCTTTCATTTTATTAAACAAAAAATAGTCATAATCCAAATAAATTTACACACTTCATCAGTCAAAACTCATGGTGGCACTACTTTAGTTTATTATGAATTGATTAGAGCTTAAAAATGATCCATGAAAAATAAAATATTTTCTGCAATATATCATGCCTGGTGATGTAATGATGATATATATGTCATTGTTACACCATTCAAAGCCATTTCACAATCAGTCAACAGTCCAATCAGACCAGCACATATCAATTTTTTCGGAGGAGTCATGGACTAAGATTGTTTCCTCAAACCCTATTGATGGGTTGATTGTTTCCTCAAAAGGAGGTTAAGGTGTATTGACCTTCAAAAGTTTTTATTTTTCGCTGTGCGCATTTTTGGTGAACATGGGCTTTGCGAATCATCCATCTTTTATATGCCACAGAGAATGATGATGACCAAGGTTTTATGTTCCAACAGGACGGAGGGCGTCCTGATCATCCCGTCCTGTTCCTATGAGAAATGGGAACGGGATGGGCTCAAGACTCCGAAACACATCCACATAGGGAGAGAAAAAAAAAGAGGAAAGAAGGAAAGGAAGGAAAGATGAAGAAGAGGAAAAGATAAAAGGAAAGAAGAAAAATGAAAAAGGAAAGGAAGGGAAAAGAAAAATGAAAAAGGAAAGGAAGGGAAAAGAAAGAAAGAAAAGTAGAGGAAAAGAAGGAAGAAAGGAAAAAAAAGATAAAAATGAAAGAAAGAAAAGAAAGAAGAAGGGAAGAAAGATGAAGGATATCCACTGGATGCATGACCGAGACTGCTATTTGGACAGGACGGGACAATGGGATATTCCATTCTATTGAGAAACCGAGACACCTTTATCCCACAGGATTTAAAATCTTGATGATGACAACATAAACTATGTAGCAAAAGACCAAAGAATGATATTCTTGTGTCACATCCATTTAGGTCAAGAGGGCTGCTGGATATACACTTGGACAACTAGCACAAAAGGATATACAAGCTAGCACATTTAAACGGTGTATTGAATTGTGGCAAGGAATTAGTCATACGAATTAAAATTGCACAACCATTTCACAAAGTATTGGTCACATAAGCTCAAATTTCAGAATAAAACCTTTATAAATTGAAAGGGGCCTCTTATATGTTGTCCCATACCCTTCCTCTTTTTCAGCACTGATAGATTGGCTCAATAAATTATCTGGTTTCCAAGCTAGTATATTTGACTTGATTAAGCCCCAAGCTATAGAAGTCTGGGACTCCAAATAAGAAAATAAGAAGTGGCCACTAAATGCATTAAAAAGGGGCTTTTAGGCATGAACATCGCTAAAACATCTTCCATGGATTCACTTGTTATGAGAAAAAATAAAAGATTTAGGGCCAAGTCCAGCCATCCTATTTTTTTTCCCTTTCCTCTTATTCTCCCATAGTTTCTTCCTCTCACAATTAATAAATTCTTGTTTCTTTTCCCTTGCTTCTCCATGCTTCATTGTATGATCTATTGTTGAAATTTGCTATGATTTTGACTTTTTTTGCTAGTGAACCAGTTGAAGTTCACATTTGTCTAACATTTCTTAATCCTTTTTTCTTGCAGCTCATAATGTATGTTCTACTACATTTGATTACTGATGTTTGCTTTCAATTTGACTTGAACCTTGTTGCTGAATTTATTTTCTGCACATGTTATCTTTTATTGTGCAGAGTTAATTTTCTGCAACAATCTAATTATTGCAGTATAAGAATAGCTAATACATGAATATAGAATTCCAAATACTAAAGAAGTTAGAATCTGCTCCTTAAGTCATCACCCATTTTCTAAATTAAAAATAGAATAACAAAGTTGATAATTCTTCTCTAATGTTTTATGTATCTGCCCTCTTTCTGAAGCAGACAGCATGTCATACAAGTAAACCAAAATACAGATCATAATTCTTAAGGCTCACTCATCTCTAAGTAGTCCTTTATCACCTGGCCAATCCAGGCACGATATGTGTCAGCATGTGTTGCTATGATTTAGGTAGTGCTGTTTGTTGCAGCTATCACCACACACAAATATTAAAAACATGTAAACTGGGGACAACAAATTCCAATAGTAACTGATGATATTCCATAAAATGATTTTTGTGTATGTTAAAATTTATAGCAAGTTTTATGATAAATCAGTGAAAGTAATAACTTATGAAAGCTCATATATGGAGATTTTAGACATAAATATCAAAGTTTAAGGAAAATCAGTCAAATGGCAAATGTCCGTATACGTGGAATTTAAAAGACTAACCTCTGAATGTCTCAATCCCCATGTGAAGGGCTTATGATTAGGGATAGCAGGTGCGCCACTCCATCCTCGATACTCATAAAGCTCAGTAGATGCATATATGCACCTAGAGACATTCTGATAGGATGTTTCAAGAGGAATGCTACCACAGGTGACATGCTGCACGAAAGTGTGATGCATCAAACTTGGCAAAAAGTAAAACATGTGACTAAGCTGCACTACTAATATGAAGAACCTAAAATGCAACATGCTGTCATTAATGTCTTTTAATATCATTACATTAGTACTTAGATGAATTGATTTTTTTTTTTAAAACAAACATTATCTTTCTAAAATGTAATGGTTTACAGAATCTACCTTACCAAAAATAGAATTTCTTAAAAAAAAAAAAAAAGACAGTGATGTTTTGTCATGCTGGTGCTCAGTTTCTTTACCAGATAAAGATATTGTCATAAAAGCTGCAAGAAAGGATACTAAAAAAACTCTAAACTCTAAAGAAGACAAAAATTGGCATATTTTCCATATTTGAGTTGTCATTGCAGGTTTTGAATTCTTGAAGCTGAGCAATTGAGCATAATCAGTGAAAGATCTTCTTTATTGCACCCTAGACATCTAACAAGCATTTAACAGCATGTAACAAATTAGAAAGGCTAAAATAAACACATAACCTTATCCCATTCACACGAAATAAACGTCGTAAACTAACTATACCGCACCTGTTTTGATCTAAGGCCTATCCTCTCTAAAGGTCAAGACAAAAGCATTGGCAACGTCATAAGTTAATAAAGGAGAAATATGACACCCCAAATAGGTAAAACTTAAATCAGTGAAGGTACACGACAGACCCAACAAGGCTCAGAAAAGATTCAATCAGCTCCAAAGTGGGATATGAGAATAGGGAGGCAGTCAATAGCCATTAGAATACAAAAAGGCGAAAAACTTCTGAAAAATCAAATTAAAAAAAAAAAAATCATCCAGAAGGATTTACAGAGGACTAAGAAGCCCGGGAATATGTTGTACTGATTCAGTCCATTAACATCACAAAATTTGAGCAAATATCCCAAAAGGCCGAAACCAGTACCCTGGTAAGAGATTTTGAAACCCAAAAACACCTGCAATGTGACTGAATAGGATATAGAATAATACAATAACTTATCCTCAGAAAATTGGAGACAAGTCATCCTCAAAAGAGCTATTTGATCAGTTCCAGTAACATACTTCATGCATAGGAATTTCCCTCCCATATGGCTCCAACTAAAAGAAAAATAAGGTCAATTTTAGCAATCCATCTAAATAATCCAAAAACATATGGAATTTCTTTACCACATAGATAAAATGAATGAAAAGTATCCACCAGGCTTCCTCAATAACATGCCCAAGATCTGAACAAGAAATGCAAAATAGATATCCAAGCAAACCAAAAAAAAATGATAGATTAAAATAGCTCTCTTACCCAATATTTCAACACGACAAATGAGACTGTGAATTTTGAACAACCTTTAAAATAATCCACACAACCATAAAGACTGAAGACAAAACTTCCAGCTCACCAATCAATTAGATGTGGCCAAAATATTGATTGAAAAGAATGTGTGATGAACACAACAATAAAGTTGGCCAGCGGTTTCTGGAATTGGATGTTGCATTGACTGCTCGATTCCACTAGTTTTAAAGTTCTTTAATTTAAATACATGAAAATAATCATACTAAAATAAATAAATGATCAAAAAGAAATACAACAATGGGAGCACGTAGTTGAAAGTAATACTCATTTCTTATTGCAGTATCAGTTGAAACCTTACCAATAAACATTCCATGTATATAAACAAAACCACCCATGGAATACAGGTGCTCTGTAACCATTTTAGTGTAATTTGACTTTGTATCATGCTTGCACTAGTTATCTTCTATCCAGAAAATTTGAATCCAATCTTAAAAAGAAGATGATGGGCATTCATGAGAGTCAATTCATGACTAGAAAAATGAATCCATAAATGATACCACATCAGAACATTAAAACAGCAGCTTTATGGTAAACTGCTTGATTATGTAAGAAAGGAATTTCCTCCAGATATACAGCTCAATTTCAAAGAACATTAAGATGTACCATCTTGAATTTCTTTCCCTGGTAGCTAAAATGAATGATAACATCCAGAAGCCTTCCTCAATAACATATCCAAAATCTAAATTAGAGAAAAAATATCCCCACACACATGCACAATAAAGAGCCAAAAAAAAATACACGAAGAGATTAAAAACACATATAGATGGATTGAAAAATATCCACCTCTTTTCCAATATCTCAACATCACACATGAGATTCCATAAATTTTTTATACTTTCACTTTAACATTTCATTAACCAGACAACTGTAAAGACAAAATTCCCAACCGGCCAAACAAATAAATGAGGGTATAATATTGACTTGAGGAACATGTGATTGAAGCAATAATAAAGTTGGCCGTCAGTTTCTTTAATCTGTGGCTGCATGGCACCCGATTCCACTAATCTACAATTCCCCAAGTTCGAGAGGACACATGACCTAGAGACCATTTTAAAGAATAAATAATTCATTAAAAACAGTAAACAATGGCAGCAAATACTTGCAAACAATACTCATTTCCAATTACAAGACAAACTGAAATCACGCTAATAATCATTCCATAAGACACAAAAGAACAAGCTATCCAAGAAGTGGCAGCCAATAATTGTTAAAAATACTAGTTTCTAATTGCAGGGAAAGCGAAACCGTACCAATAAACATTTCCAAAGATGTGAAAAAACAAAACACCCAGTAGCCTAATACCAGCAAGAACTGTACCAATCAATATTTTCTAATAAAAAAAAAATCGATAGCCGAATCAAGAAAACAGAACATGAAAGTTACCCCAGTGATCTTGACAGTCTTTCCAATTGGGAGGTTCCTGGGATCGATAGGAGTATTGGGGTAGCATGTCAAGAACCTCTCCACCTCCCGGCTCCGCATGATCCAGTTCCACAACGCCAGCAACCCAAGTAAAATCCCCAGCGCTGCCACCACTATCAGCAGCACCGGCCTCGCCACCACCACCCAGAGGAACCCCCCGACCCCGAGCCCCACCACAAACGTCAGGGAGACAATCCAGTACCACACCGTCGGGATACCAGACGCGTATTTCCCCTTGTGGCCCACCACCGTCACCGCCGGCCCGTATCCTCCCAGCGCCGCCTTCCTCCTCCCGGCCACCGCCGGCGACTGCTCCGCCGCAGCTGGTTGCTGCTGCTGCCCGCCCGATCGGCGGTCCGGACCGGAGGTGATCAGCCCGGTGACAGGGACCTGGAACAGCGGGCCTGAGGTTTTCCGAGACTGCGGCCCGGAGCCAGAGGACGGGCGGGGGAGGGGGCCGGAGTGAGACCGAGACCGGCTGGCGGGAGTGGCGGTGGAGCCCTCCATCACCACGGGGATGTCGAACATCTTTCCCAGCTCGCCGGACTTCCTGACATCACCGCCGGTGTAGGGCACCGCCCGCGAACCGATTGTCGGCTGCCGCTCCTTTGGCTGCTCCGGCGGACCCGACACAAACATTCCGTTACTGAGCTGGTGCGACATCCTGCGGCCCGACATCTCGAACGTGACAGAGAGCGCAGAAACAGTACACGAGGTACGAGCTCGGAAATTTATATATTTTGGAAGTGGAGGGTGGGGAAAGGTGCGGGGAAGGCGGTAAAGGCGAAAGGACGGGGATCGAGCCGGATTTTTCTAGTGGGCGAGCGTGTGTTCCCCGGCCCGAAGGCGTCGAGCTGGGAGTTCCCGTGGACCCCCTTCGATCTGGATCGTCCGCTCCGTGGACCCTTAGCCCCCAATGGCGCTCTCTCTCTGCACGGAAGGGGAACGGGAAGCTCTAGGGGTTTGAGTACTCCGAAGATTTAAAATTTAAAAATTAGTGGAATAATCGATGGAAAAAAAAAAAAGCTCGGGAAAGAAGGCGGTGGGAGTGAGGGCGACAAAATCAGGGCCGTCGAATGATAGGTGGACGGCTGGGATTGCGTGTGGTACTGGAGTAAAGGTGGGGGAGCCCTTGCCGACGAGTGGTGGACCCGGAGGATGCACGGCAGCACGTGGCGGCCCCTTGATAGTGCCGCTATCGTGCCACGTGGGTCCGGTGGCTCGACACTCATCCTCGCGAGTGGCGCGGCCCCAGGCGAAGGTTGCGGCTGTGGAGCGATCTTGGCCGTTGGATCGGATGAGTGGGACGGTCCCTGGTCATCAGGGGGAGTGGAGTAGTGGACTGCCGACGCTGTGTAATTGACGCGAGCTTTTTTCTTTTAAAAAATTTGACGCTACTTCGAGCGAAGATGAGATCAACGGTTGCGAATGATCGCGAGATGGGTTCGGATGGGCAGGATCGAGGGGCCGGTGGACCCGACGGAAAATGGTCTGGGAGAAATTGGGATGACGGAGTGACGCTTGAAAGTAGTCGAGGTAATCGAAGCGGATGACGAGATGACAGTAAAAGAAAAAGGAGGTTCGATTCTCTGACGAGACAACTCTAGGCAACGTCCAAACAGTTTCAATGGATTTGGCAGCTTGTGAAGGGTCGGTTTGTAGTTTTGTGGGGCCTTTAGAGTACACAGAACAGCATTACGCTTACATCATGAATATTTTTCCTGTACTTGTGTGATTTCAACCGAAATATTGTTTCAAACACACACGCACGCGCGCGCGCGAGATAAGGTCCGTCTTTTTTTGCATGCTTATTTTTTTTTATTTCTCTAAAATTTGGAAAGGTTGTCCATGCGTCTATTTTTTTCCTTTTCTCACTCTTTTACGTATTCCAACTAAAGGCATGGAACATAATGTAATTATCATTTAAAACTTCAAAATTCATACAAATAATATATATATAGATAAATTTTTTGTTAATGCATTTTTGTTATTTCCCTTTTATTATTATATAATGTAAATACGAACTTTGAAATGTGATTGTCACTAAGTTCCACTTTGTAACAAAGCTCACTTCATAATGGATTCTATTTTTTTCATATTTCTTCATAAATTATAAGACAGTCAACTATCTTTCCTATCTTTTGTTTGTTTTTATTGTTGTTGACATTCCAACAAAAATCAAGAATCAAAAAATTGTATATTAACTTTTTAATTTGTTGTGTAACATGTTGTGCGCAGTTAAATCTTTTATTAGTATATTTGTATTATTTCTCTATCTAAAATTTATTTTATTATTATTGACTGCAACTTTAGAAAAACACCATTGCCTCTTGAGTTCCACCTTAGAAGGGTTCCACTGTATTACAGGGCTCAATTTATGTTGGACTTCACCTTTTTGTTATCTCCTTTTATTTAAGGCTCTTTCATGTGAGCATTTATTTTCGACTCTTCTCTATATATTTCCCACAATTCTACATGCAACGACCGCAATCTTTTGTTGGTATGCTTGTTTTGTTGTTACGAAGGGCTATTTCTTTTGTTGGTGTCCGTTTCTTCATGGATTACGAGGCTTCTCGATGCGGCTTTAGGCACTTCACTCTCTTTTGTTTCACAACTGCCATGTTAATTAAAATCTTGATAAAAAGATAATATTAAAAATTATTTTAGTATATTGAAGTGATAGATTAGTGCGTTTCTTGCCGGTCCACTTATCTTATATATCTCGAATTTCACTCCATCATGGCCCATACTTCATGGACTCCACTTTTATTTTCATCCTTTTCATTTTTTCATAAATTATTGACTCGTTTGGTTTGTAGGAAGAATTTTTCTTCTCAAAAAATAGTTTTTTAAAAAATAACTTCTAAAAAAATTATTTTTTAAAAATAAAATTTTGATATATTGAATTGATCATGAAAATGTGACTTAATATAAAATAGCTTATGTTTGGATGAACATATATTTTTTTTAAAAAAACTGTATAAAATACCTATTATACCCTTAGTAGATATAAAACCATATATTTTTACTCATAAACTTTATATAAATATAAATATTATATTTATATTAATATAAATATAACATTAATATATTATAATATAATATTAGACCATAATAATTTATTATATTAATATAATACTAATATATTAATATTACATTAATATAATATAAATATTTTAATATAATAAATTTATTAATATAGGTATAAATATAATATTATATTAATATTAATATTATATTAATATAAATATTAAAATAATATTAAAATATAATAAATATTAATATTATATTTATATAAATATTAAGATAATATTAATATAATATTATATTGCTGTTCAGTATTTTATTCTAACCATCAATTGATATTTTATGGATCTTAAATAAGTATTTTATCCAAAAAAAAGTACCATCACTTTTTATATTACGAAAAGTACCAAAATCCACCTTCTCTTTGGATTTTCACTTCTCATAGAATATGAGAAGTGACTTCTCATAGAAGTATTTTTTCTATTCTCTCTTCTCTTAAAATTTCAATCAAACAAGAGACACTCTCTCCACTTCTTAGGAAGTGCCTCTTCCTCCCTTCAATTTTCGTCAACTAAATCAGTCCTATAAATTTTCTTTGTATTTTCAGTTGCTGGTATTTTAACTGAAACTATAAAAACTAAAATGATGTATTAAACCTTTCCACTGAACTGATTACACACACACTTCAGCATAAGCCCTTTACTTTAAAAATGACTTTATCTTTTATTTTTATCTCTAGTTTTGTTTTCGACAAATTACAAGACTTTTTTTGTTTGTTTCTACATTTGCTTCATCCTCTACCCACGTTTTTCCACCATTAGCGTTGTAATAAAACCATAACAAGTCAGATGATATTTTTTTGCTAAAATAAATTGATACATACAATGATTTTTGGTTGGTGAACTTATTTATTTATTTAAAATTTATTTTACTATCATACATTAAAAAAAAAATTTATACAAACAGATCATCACATCATTTTAATGTATGTACAGCTCAGAAAATTAAAGTACAAAATATCTCGCTGGGTTCGAAAACAATCGTCACCTTGACATAAGGTCTAGTCTTTGGTGTACTTGGCAATAAAACATGCAGATCAATTCGTGGTGAATTTCACCTTTCGGAATACATGCTGGACAGGCATCGTGGTGGCATAACGTAGGGCTAAGCATGGGTTAGGTGGTGGTGATGTCAGCAGTGATGCCTCCTGCTATGGTTGGGAGTCTGGGAAGACGTCATCGTCTAGTTGAATGAGTGGATCAAAAGAAGAGCTAGCGTAATCTTTTTTCTCTTCTTCTTCATCTTTTAAGTTTGAGAGGGATTCTAGAAGGAGCCTTTTATACTCAATTTTGGATTTGACTGCTGTGAGCCTTGCACTTATCTTAGATTTCTGCTTCAAAAATCTTGCGGTAGAAGAATCCATAGCTGGTGGTCCTACAAAGAGTATCAGGCAAACCATTCAATAATTTTAGGCTTGATGACACGTTCTGGATTGACCTCAGCCGACCATTTAACTTTGAACCTTCTTTCTAAAGAAGGAGAAAAAAGTGGATTTTGAACAAATGTGTATTCTCAGGTGACTATCCAGGATTGAGCAAACTGAGAATAGAATTCAAAGAGAATAGAATATTATTGATTGCAAGAAGGGACAATGACCTTCTCTTGAAATAGATTAAAGCCCTCAATGACTACATAAGGGAGAATTTGAGGAATAGGCCCATAATAGTTCCACCAATTGCTGAACCAATATGAAAATTATTATTTTATACTAATTTTGAAGTAAAACAGCCAACAATATTTATATTGCAGATTCTGGTAAAGGAAGGTACTGCACCAGACCATAACATAATCCCAATAATTGAAGTATTGAGATGAATAATTTTATGAAAATCTTTTGAAATTTGAGAGATGATCTTCCCAAGTAGTAGATATTAAAATAGAAAGAATTTGAATAGTAGAATGAGTATAAATATTTGTATTACTTTTATCTCTATAATACTTAATAGTTATAGATTTTGTATCTAACAAAATAAATTTATAAATATTTTGAAATTTTTGGATATCTCTGGGTTGAAAATGCCAGTTTTGAGAAAAGATATTTTCAGCCACTATTTTAGGATCATTTATGAAATATTTATCTTTAATTATTACTATCGATTGAAGAATTTTTTTATCAAAGTATTGATAGAAGACTTTTTTGGGTGGAATAGCTTGGAGTGGCTTTGGGTCAAAAATTCCAAAAGCCATTTTATCTTTAAAAGAAACTATTTATAGATTTTGAGTAATTTTCTGCAACTGCTTTTTGAAATGCTTCTGTTTGAGCTAGGATTGCAAACTGATTTGGAGAAATGAAGAGTGGAGTGGAGAGGGATAATGTTTCTCTTTCTTTTTAGTCTTTTTCTTCTTGGGTAACTATTTCATACCATATTTTGAGTTCTAAGATTGAAGATTTGGTTGGACTTCGAATTTTGGAAGTGGTTGGCTTTGGGTTGGTTTTGGTTTATTTTGGATTAGTGGTTTGCTTTTTTGGGGCCATTTGGTGATCCCTGTAGATATTTGCAGGACAAAAAGTTAGGAAGGAAATTGTCAGTGCCTTTTTTGAATTCAATTTAAAATTTGAAAACAGATAAAATTGCTTGCTATCTCGCAAAAATTTATTTTGAAGCAAAATTTTTAACATCTTTTTATAAAATATATTTGGCAGACTTACAATCAACGCATAATAAAAATTTTTAACTTAGCAAATCAAATTGAAACTTTAAAATATATAGAACAATTATTAAAAATTTCTTTTTAATTGTTGAATAATTTTTTTAGATTTCATTCGAAGTTTCTAAATAAAATTAAACCAACTCTTCTTTGAAATTCCTAAGCTGTTTAAGGATACCTCCAAAACCTAAGTTTAAGGTATCGGTTTCTACTACCTTGGGTAAACTAAGATCTGCTAGGTTTAAACAAGATAGACTTTGAATTTGGCTTTTAATTGTTTTGACTGTCTTGGTTTGCATATCAATCCAAGGTGGAGGATTTTTCTTTAATCTGTCATAAGGGGTTTTGTAATTATTTTAAGGTCCTTATAGTAGTCGGCTATGTAGTTGAGGCTACCTAAGAAACTTTAGAGTTATTTCTTATTTGAGATTTGGTCAGAAAATTTGTTAGTAAATTTTAAGGACTTTTGGATTAGCCTTGTAGTTTCCTGAGAGATGTTATATCCTAAAAATCTAACTTGAGTTTTGAATAGTTCTATTTTGGGTTTTGACACAACTAAACCATTATTTATTATTTTCCTAGCAAATATTTCTAGATGCTTGAAGTGTTAATCTATTGTATTTGAAAATATTAAAATGTCGTCAATATAAGCTATTATAAATTTTGTGTATGATTTGAAATTTTTATTTATTATTCTTTAAAATTTTGATGGAGCATTTTTTAAGCCAAAAGGTATTACATTCTATTTGTATTGTCCGAATAAGACTGTAAATATAGTTTCGTACCTATCTTGCTCACTAATCTGGATCTGCCAATATCCAGATTTTAGATCAAATTTTGAAAATAATTTTGCATTTGTTATTCTTGATAGTAAATCTTTTTTATTGGGGATTAGATATCTGATCCATTTGAGAGCGGTATTTAGTAGCTTGTAATTTATTACAAGTCTTGGGACACCTCTTTCAAGCTCAGTTCTTTTTTTTTTTTGACATAAAAAGCTACACAGGACTAGAGTGATCTTGATGGTCTAATCAATTTTTTGGCTAACAAAAATTAAATTTCTTTTTAATGGTACTCTAACATTTTGGAATTTATTTGAATAGGTCTTCCCTTAGTTAGAGTTTTCTTTTCATCAAAAGATTCCTCATAAGGCAAATTTATCATATGTTTCTTTCTGCTCCAAAATATATTCGGCAACTCTAAGCAGTTTTCTTTCACCAATTTTTTTTGTAGTTTTTGAATGTTATCTTTTGTATTTGGATTTTGAAGTTGCTCTTCAGTTCTCTTGAAGCTAACTTCTTCCTTTAAATATTCTAATTGCTTTTGTTTTCTTTGAATTTGATTTATTGCATTGTCTTTTAATATTTGGAAGGCTTTGTAAAAAGGTGGGTTAATGAATTGCAAAACTAAATCTTGTCCTAGGAACTTTACTTTGATCCTTTCTTCATCTACATATAATGGTTTAATCACGTTTAAGAAGGATGTTTCTAAGACTACTAATTGGTTTAAATCTTTGACGAGAATGAACAGGGTTTTGATATACACATTATTGTTATAAACTAGAGTATTTGTTAGTTTGTATTTGATTTTGAGACTTAACCGCTAGCTAGCTATGCTTAACCTTTCTTGGATTTTCTCAAAGAATTTTGTGGAAATTAAACCTTCTTAAATATAATTTAAATCTGCTCCAGAATCGATCAGGGCTATAGTGTCCAGCCTGAAGTCATCTATCAGCAGAGTAATTTCAACATTCTATTTTTGAATCATTAGTTAGGAAATTACTTCAATAAAACTTGAAGTTTTTGGTTCTTTAGTTTTTTGAATGGATTGTTTTCCTTTGATGTTTTCAATTTGTGTTTTTATTTGAGCTATTTCTTTTTTGATTTTTTTTTTTGGAGATCTTGTAAGGTTTTTTTTTTTTTTTATGGAGTGTCAAACATTTTAAGTATATTACTTAAGGCATAAGTTTAAACTTCCTTTTCTTTATTCTCCTTTGTTAAAGAGGTTTTTAATTATAACAAATATTGTTTTTTGGTTTTGGATCTTGGACTTTGTCTATAAAGTCTAATAATAAATTTGTTCTTTTGTGATGACATAGATTTCTCCATCAAATGAATTCATGGCTTAGGTTGAATTTGACCCTGATTCATTGGCTGAGGTTTCTATGTCTAAATTTAATAGAAGGTTTTTTAGATTTTCTTTTATTAAATTTATTAAGTTTGATTCATCTAATTTTATATTATTTATTTTCTATTTCATTTTGTAATTTGTACTGTAATGTCCTGCTCTACCACATCTATAGCAGACTGGTTTCTTTATTAAGATTTTTTTCTTTTTTTGATAAGAAGTTTTTCTTTTTTTGAAAAATTTTGATTTTGGTTTTTCACATTGAAATTTGTAAAATTTTTGTTTATAACTCCTTGGTGGTTTCCACAGTGATTTGGGAGGTTTCTTATTTTGGCATTTCTTGCAAATTTTATGCCTTTTGAAGGGTTTCTGGGGTTTGCCTATAGGTTGCATTTCAAATTGTTCACAGAAAGTATCTAATTCCTTTCTGCTACTAATTTGCTCCTTTTTTAAATGTTGTTCAAGCTTCATCTCTATGTAGAGATTCAGCCCTTCTTTATTAATTATATTGATTAGGTCTCCATATATTAGGTTATCATATAGGATCCTACTATGATGTTGATTCCTAAGTTTGGTCCTAATTTTTTCAAAAAAGATTGTTGGCAATCCAACCAAAAACTTTTCTTTCCAAAATGGCTGGTTGCAATCTTCACGGGTAAGAACTCAAGTTAAAAAGATGTCCTTATACTATTTGAAATCTTGGAGTTTTTTGCATTTTCAATTTATTAAGATTTCAGATGACCTATTCCTAAATTTTGATGGGTCACCTACAAAGTGTTTGGCAATGGAGAAGACTAAGGTTGGGACTACATCTTGCATATCCTGACCATCTTCATCTTTGATTATTTAGCTATCTATGGTTTTCTTGAGTGCAGTTAAAATTTGATTTTTCTCATTGTTAGTGAGATAAAAATCCCACCAACCTTTGAGCTGGCCAGTGAATCCAGCAACTATAGCTTGGGCTATGGCATGATCTTGGGCTCTACCGTTAGTTTTATAAGCTGTGGCTATCATAGTCATTTTTTGAAGAATATTGAAGATATTGTACTCAAATAAGCCATCTATATTCTATTCATAGATTGCTAAGGCTAAGTATTGGTTTTAGATTAAAGATTTTTCTTCAAAGCTTAGATCTGGTATTGAAGGCCTGGACCAGTATAGTCTTTGTGGATTTGGACCATACTATTTTGAAGAACTAGCCCAACTTTTGATTTTGTTAATTTCTAATTTTGGATTCAAGGGTTCTGGACTGGGTACACTAGACTCAATTCAGATTCTTCATCTTGGATTTGGTTTGTGGACTGACTCTGACTATCTTCCTCCTGAATCAGTATAGAAATTGATTGCCTTCTATTGGATGGATATCTTCTTTCTGGAGTATCTAAAATATTATGAATTAATTCAAGGGTCTCTAATCTTTTGTTGACTTCTCCTAATAAATCTTTTTTTGAATTTATTCACTAAGTTTTTTAGACACTTCAAAGGGTTTGAATATTGGTGTTGTACTTGAGGATTTGATTTCTTGAGATTTTTCTTCAATTATTTTTTCTTCTGTTCTTATAAGTTGATCTCCTATTGTTTTGAGATTTTGATTTGTGAAATTATTTTGTTCAATTATATTTTTGATATCTCTGCCATTTATAGCTTCAGATGGATCGCTTTTGATTTTTAAAGGACTTGTATGTATATATATATATTCTTTCTATCACTCTACCTTTACCATCTTTCCATGAAATTAATTTTTTTTTAAACATATTTACTTCTTTTGTCTTATTATCCATTTTGAACCAATCAAAGAATCCAATATGGTCTTTGATTGAATTCATAAATGCATAATAACGGGATTGGATTTTATCTTTTTGAGTTTTGTTATATGTTTTAAAAAATTCTTCCCTCTTGATTTTGTTGTATTTAGCATAGAATTCTCTCCTAAGGAGATCTTTGCCTATGATGAATTCAGTATTGATAACATTGATTTTAGGATTTGAGAGTAGGTTGGAGACATGTTTGGAGACTCTACTTTGGTTGATTCTTGGTAGACAGGTTGAGGTATATTTGGCCTAGGGTTTACTTGGACCAAATTGACATCTATTGAGCAGCTTTGTCTTGATGGAGCAACAGAAAGAGTTGAGTTTGAAGGAATAGCTGGAGAATTTATTCTGCAACAATTACTTTTTTCTATCCTTATTCTATTGAATCAGATTGAAACATCATCTTCCTGTGTTGTGGTGATTGTTTCAAGTTGGCTATGTTCTTGCCTAATTACAGGAACTGACTTTCTAAGAAGTCAATTCTTAGAAGGTTGGACTTGTTCCCAAATTAAAATTCTTGGGACAAAAACATTGCCCTTAGTTGGGTCAGTTTGGAAATAATCTATTTGACCCAGGACTCTCTTATGTAGAGCCCCTATATGATCGAGGGTATTGATTGTTTTGAAATACATTCTAACTAAGACTGCTGCTAGGTAGGAACTAGACAACATTTTGAGATTGTGAAATTTGATTTCTAATTCCAAGGCTCTAAGAATGTTTCTATCTTTGATTTTGACAGTAAGGTCTGTATTATAGTTGCAATAGACCTGACCATCAAAAAAACTTGACTCTACCATTCCTAGGATTGAATCATGGTACTCTATAAACCTACCATCTTTAAGGCATATTAAAATTACACTATTGATGCCCCTACAGATTAGAGGTTTGACAACTATTTGAACTAAGCCTAGGTGGAGAAATTCATATCTGTTTTTGAGATTTAAAATTAATCCTTGGTTGATTAAGGGAATTAATTTATGTTATTTTGATATTGGGATTGTTTTTTCTATCATTTTGATTCATGAATCTGGTATTAACTAGTTGGTTTTGTAAATAGATTTGAGGGGTACTTTGGAAACTAACCATTGTTCTACTTTATATTTTGAGAGGTCTCCTACGTCCACGGAGGTACCTTCCCCCTAAAAGAAGAAGAAGTCAAAGAATTTCTAGATAAAAAAAATATCTTTGTAGAAATCTAAAATATCAATTGAATAATTATAGTATATTTTTGATCTGAGTAGCGCGAACTGACAACGACTTATGCCTAAAAGTCCAACAACAACACTATTTGACCTTAAATGGGCAACAAACAGCAATACGTCTTATGGTCAGAAGATCATCATGCAACACTACTTAAAGCAATAGATATATATACCTGATGCAAGAGATTGATACAAAGACAGAGCTAGATATCTAAAATTTCTAACACCGCTCTTCCCCTACGGAAAAGAAAACTTTCATGGCAATGACACACACACACACATACATATATATATACACACACACATATATACATATATATATGTCTGTGTGTATATACATATATATATATATATACACACACATATATTTGTATATATATAGATATACATATATATGTGTGTGTATATATATATACATACACACATATACATGTGTGTGTGCATCTATATATATACATGTGTGTACGCGCGTGTGTATATATATATATATATATATATATATATATATATATATATATATATATATATATATATATATATATATATATATATATATATATATATATCTGTGTGTGTACGTACGTACGTATGTATGTATGTATCTATCTATCTATCTACACACACATATATATATATATGTGTATGTATACATACATACATACATACATACATACATACATACATATACACACACACACACATGCATACATACATACATATATACATACATACATATACATATATATATGTATGTATGTATGAATGTATATACATATATACATACATATATATATATATATGTATATGTATGTATACATACATACATACATACATAGATATATTGTTAGGATTTGACGCCTCGAGATTCATCCCACATTGAGCCCACAGCGAGGTTCGCGGCGAAAAACGGAGTCCAACGAGACCAAGATCACCTGAAACGGAGCTCGGATGGAGGAGATACGAGCTTATGAAGTTGGCACGAGAATCGAGGCGGCGGAGGACCGCCGGCGACCGGCGGCGGGCGGCGGCGGCGCGGCCGCAGGCGGTGGCGAGCGGGACGCGCGACCCAGGCCCGCGCGGTGGGGGCCCGCGGCCCAGGCGGGCGCGCGGCCCAGGCGCGCGCAGGCCCGCGCGCAGGCGCGGCCCAGGCGGGCGCGCGGCCCAGGCCGGGCGCGCGGGCCGGCCCAGGCCAGCGGGCTGCTGGCCCCCTTGCCCCGGTCCACCGTGGACC